>NC_091309.1:35083794-35098794 GCF_038502225.1 Cherax quadricarinatus | reverse complement strand
ATCGGTTCTCAGCTCCTGGCCCCGCATCTCCACTGGCCACACTGCTGGTTTTGCTCTTTCCTTTCTTTGTGACCCCTGACATACCCATTTTTAGAGCTATACATTGATCCTGCCTCTGCCACTTCACTGTCCAGGTCATTCCACTTCCTTACCACTCAGAAGCTGAAGAAATATTAACATCCTTGTGACTCATCGTTAAGTTTCCAGCTGTGTCCTCATGTTCCTATTTCCCGCCTCTCCAACAATCTTTCCTTGTACACCCTATGAAAACATTTCGGTATGTTGTACATCGTTATGTCACCGCCTCCCTCCCTCCTAGTCCTTCTGTCCTCTGTCATCAGTTTTATCTTTTTTTTTATCCCTCTCATAGCACCTGATCCTTAGCTCCGGGATCAGCCTCGTTTCAAGCCCCTGTTCTTTCCATTGCTGCATTTGCTCCTGGGCAGGAATTTTTCCTCTGGCTCCAGGCACTTTCCAGCTACCTACTCCATAACCTAATTCACTGTCTTCCCTTCCAGTTTCCTGTCATACAGCATCTCATCCAAAAATTACATCAAACCTGTGTAGTCCCCTCTTGAAATTTGGCTTCTTTCGTCCTTCTCGTTCTCTCTCTCTCTCTCTCGTTCTCTCTCTCTCTCTCTCTCTCTCTCTCTCTCTCTCTCTCTCTCTCTCTCTCTCTCTCTCTCTCTCTCTCTCTCTCTCCTGTCTCCTCTCTCTCATCTCTCTTCTCTCTTTTTTTTTACACAGGGTTTGACAAGGTTAGGTTAAGGATCCTTAGCTTTAATGACAAGCTATTTACAGGTTAAGGATTTCTAACTTTATTGACAAGCTAAGAGCTGTTACTTACATCAGCTCATTTGAAAGCATTTTTATTGTTATGAAACATACAAGTAGGGAACAGGATGAAGTTGGAGCCATCTGTGGTCCAGCATTTTCATTTGATCAACTGACTTTATCTCGTTAACATCATAATGCTGTACGAATGTGTTCCATACTCGAGACATCCTGGGGATAAATGATCTCAGATGAAGTGATGTTCTGGAGGAGTGTACAGCCAGAGTAAAGTTGCTGCTTTCTGCCTGTTTTGTGGTATAGAAGCTTGCTTCACGCTGTTCTCGAAGTGGATCCAAGTGTGGTACTTTGATAATATTGGCCTTGTACATAACAGTAAGGCCACCCACATCCCTCCTGTGTTGAATGATCTGCTGAAGTAACAGATCTATCCAGGATTGGTTCAGGCGAGAGATGAGACGTCTTGCTCTGTTCTCTACTCTGTCAAGCAGTCGCATAGACGGGGGGGGGGAGCAGGCAAACCAAGAAAGTGGAGCATACTCAAGGTGTGAGCGTACTTGTGCCTCGTACAGAATCTTGCAACCCCTACTGTCAAGCAGGTGCGAGATACGTCGAAGTGCTGTAAGCTTCCTAGCTGCCTTGTTTGTAAGATTTTCAACGTGGTTCTTCATGATCAGTTTGGAGTCAAATTTCACCCCAAGGATATCAACTTCTTCCCCAGGTGCCAACACCCTCAAATTCATCCTTACTACTGCACTGGTATTACCATCATGGTGCCTAGAGACCATCATCATTTGTGTTTTCTCAGGTGCAAATGTTACTTGCCATTTATTTCCCCAAGCTGATATAGCTCTTAGCTGGTGATTGATGTAGCTTAGAGCAGCTGGCATTTGTTCTCTTGGATAAGTGAATGTCAGTGTACAGTCGTCTCCTCCCTCTCTCTCCTCCCTCCCTCTTTCCTCCCTCCCTCTTTCCTCCCTCCCTCTTTCCTCCCTTTCTCTCTCTCTCTTTCTCTAAGTTTATTTCCACAAGATATTTAAAACTTAGAACTGTATGAACGCTAACATCGAGAGGGCTCTCATATTCAGTATTCCCTATGTCAGAATTACAAAGGGTAAATACAAGGCGTAGTCTTGCTGGTTCATCCCCTCCTTTCTTTCTGATTGCATCCTTGACATGTTGCATGAACTCTCTGGCCCTCCACGTTTTTGGTCCCCCGTGTGGCTCTAGGTTCTCCTAGCCTGTTTCATTGTGGTTAGTCTCTTGATCAGCAGCTTTGCGTTGATCATGTGGGCTCTGCTGGTTACCTCTGCTATTGTGTCCACTATCACTGTTGTTGCCATCATCTGTTTGTTTTGGTCTCCTTTTATTTAATGGAGGGTTGTACATGACTGCTGTCACCACTTTGGGACACCAGGTCGCTGAAGTCATTGTTTATGTGGTTATTTGTGGTCATTTTGTACGTGTGTTGTGGGAGGGGTTTGCGGGCGCAGTAGTAATGTTAGTAGATTAGTTGTTGTTATAGTAGTAGTATCATATATTAACAACAGTAAATTCAGTAACTCGCAAACGCGACTTGTTTTGATCAACGAGAATAAAACTTGAGTCACCATATAACTGAATCATTGAATCGTCTAATAGTAACAACACATCACTGAATCACCACCAGTCATCTACCATCAACTCTACACTGTAATCACCAGTCACCTTTCGTCACCAACACATTAGCCACCCTCAGGAAACACACTTACCTTGGGTGTTATTACAACACATTAATCAGGTTACAGTCGCAACACTGTAACATGTTTGTATCAAGAGTACACTAAGAGTACGGGTGAATATTTCTTACTAAAGTAACCAGTGGTTAAAGACTTTCCTTACATAATTGTGATTTACATGTATCTTTATTACATGTAAATAAGTCTTTTTTCTTATTAATGTAGAATAAGTGTACAAAGGTTGTCCCATAAGTCTGAAACCATAACTGAAGGATATATGAGTGTCCCATAAGTCTGAAGCCATAACTGAAGGTTATATGAGTGCCCCATAAGTCTGAAGCCATAACTGAAGATTATGTGAGTGTCCCATAAGTCTGAAACCATAACTGAAGGATATATGAGTGTCCCATAAGTCTGAAGCCATAACTGAAGGTTATGTGAGTGTCCCATAAGTCTGAAACCATAACTGAAGGTTATGTGAGTGTCCCATAAGTCTGAAACCATAACTGAAGATTATGTGAGTGTCCCATAAGTCTGAAACCATAATTGAAGGTTATATGAGTGTCGCATAAGTCTGGAACCATAACTAAAGGTTATGTGAGTGTTCCATAAGCAATGGTAGGCACAGTTCCTCTAATTAGCGGAACTAACTTTTTGTTTAGCGGATTAGCGTTAACTTTAGAAACCATTAGCAGACCAATTAGCTTCAGCTAAATAAAGTAATAAAGTTCCTCTAACTTTGAGTCCGCTAAAAAAAAGTTCATGCGTTGTTGGTAGTGGGAAAGCAATGCCTTTTCAACGGCACACGTGTTCCTGTCTGTTGTGGGCGTTTCTCCAACAGTCAGTCAGGCACACTGTTGGCTGACTACGTGTAAACGTGACTTGTCAACGCAGCAGCAGCAGCATCTGAGCAGCATTATTAGTCTTACAGCGTCACCAGAGTGCGTTGTCACTTATCGTTATGAACAGGAGAGACGTTTCTGTTCGCCTGAGGGTGTTGTTGAGGAGTCTGCGGTGAGTAACGTATCGTTATCAGATTGTAGTGAGGTAACAGTAAAAACAGAACTCACAAAATCGTAATGACACGATTGCAAACAAACCATACCATGGGTGGGGTTAGAACCCGCGATCTGGAGTTTTGAGACTCTGATCGCGGGTTCTAACCTCTCCCATGGTATGGTTAATAATAGCAGACTTCAGTACTTAAGTAAAAGTAATGAGCAATTTCAGTACTTTTTAAAAAGTAAATACTGAAGAAAGTTACTTATGTACAGTACTCAAGTAGTTTTACTTGGTTACTTTACAACACTGTACTTACACTCAAGTATTAAAGATGAGTACTGGAGCCAACACTTTTCTTTCCATTAACCTAAAAAAAATATCAGAGTTTTCTTTATTTTGGGCCAATCTTGTCCCATTAAAGCTTTATATCTTATTAGGAAGCTCTCCAGGTCTGTTTTAAAAGTAAAAGACCAAAAAACTAAACCGAATCTGAATTCTTGTTCAAAAGTTAGTGGTTAGCGTTTAGGGTTAGCTTCCGCTAATTTTTTCGGCCGTTTAGCGGTTTAGCATTAACGGAGCTAATTTTTTAGCTGGCGGATTAGCGAACCGAAAAATTAACTAACTTTTCGGTTAACTGTGCCCACCACTGCCCATAAGTCTGAAACCATAGCTGAAGGTTATGTGAGTGTCCCATTAGTCTGGAATCATAGGGTAAAATAAAAGTCTTGGTCATGTGTAAAGAGCAGGTGCCTATGATTGATGTCTTGTGTACTTGACTGGATATCTCGTCAACATTCTTGTATTAATAATAATGGTGAACACACTGAATACGTTTCACCAGTAAAAGCTTTTATTATAGCCTTTTATCTTTTTTCCCTATGGTTCAATACTTGCCAGAAACCTTATTATAGCAAAAATAATTTTAGTAATACTGTACTGGATTTTTTTTTTTTTGTAAACAGTTTTAGTACGACGTCGGTTTACGAATTAAGCAGTTGCTTTCATGGTGTGCCCTTGTTGCTTGTAGCTTGACGCCTTAGTAAGTTATGTTGAGGTTGGTAGGAATGATTATATTATATATTTCAACGTTATTATTATCCAATTAAATATTGGATGATCTCTTAAGAGTACAATAATAGTTTTTTGTATATATATATATATATATATATATATATATATATATATATATATATATATATATATATATATATATATATAATCACAGTGAAGAAGAGTAACATTCCAAGCACATTCGTCATTTCTCACATTATCATGAAACAGTAAAAACGGTATGACAAAAGAAGACTTATTAAGCTGAGATATAACCTCATTGAGCTTGGGAATTCCTCTCCATTGTTATGAATATCTTATAGTCAGGTCACATGTCAGATAAAATATAAGAGTGACAAGTCAAGCAAAGGGAAATTTTGTTATCGCATCTTACAACCCTCACAAATTCTATTATAAATTAATCTAATTTATACAGTCCTGGACTAATATTCAAGTTGCAACCAGTACTTCTTTTAATGAAACGCAGTTCTCTTGTATTTTGTTCAACCATGGATTTGCTTCATGCAACTTTCTCGGACTTTTGATTAAAGTCTCTCGCATGGATAAATGCAGCATTAGATTCTTGTATAATGTTTGTCAATGTTATGTTGAGTATGATGTTTAGTAACATCAGATTGTGAGTGTATAATGTTTATCATTAGGTTGTGAGTGTATAATGTTTATCATCAGGTTGTGAGTGTATAATGTTTATCATCAGGTTGTGAGTGTATAATGTTTATCATCAGGTTGTGAGTGTATAATGTTTATCATCAGGTTGTGAGTGTATAAAGTTTATCATCAGGTTGTGAGTGTATAATGTTTATCATCAGGTTGTGAGTGTATAATGTTTATCATCAGGTTGTGAGTGTATAATGTTTATCATCAGGTTGTGAGTGTATAATGTTTATCATCACGTTGTGAGTGTATAATGTTTATCATCACGTTGTGAGTGTATAATGTTTATCAACATCACGTTGTGAGTGTATTATGTTTATCATCAGGTTGTGAGTGTATAATGTTTATCATCAGGTTGTGAGTGTATAATGTTTATCATCAGGTTGTGAGTGTATAATGTTTATCATCACGTTGTGAGTGTATAATGTTTATCATCAGGTTGTGAGTGTATAATGTTTATCATCAGGTTGTGAGTGTATAATGTTTATCATCAGGTTGTGAGTGTATAATGTTTATCATCAGGTTGTGAGTGTATAATGTTTATCATCAGGTTGTGAGTGTATAATGTTTATCATCAGGTTGTGAGTGTATAATGTTTATCATCAGGTTGTGAGTGTATAATGTTTATCATCAGGTTGTGAGTGTATAATGTTTATCATCAGGTTGTGAGTGTATAATGTTTATCATCAGGTTGTGAGTGTATAATGTTTATCATCAGGTTGTGAGTGTATAATGTTTATCATCACGTTGTGAGTGTATAATGTTTATCATCAGGTTGTGAGTGTATAATGTTTATCATCAGGTTGTGAGTGTATAATGTTTATCAACATCACGTTGTGAGTGTATAATGTTTATCATCAGGTTGTGAGTGTATAATGTTTATCATCAGGTTGTGAGTGTATAATGTTTATCATCAGGTTGTGAGTGTATAATGTTTATCATCAGGTTGTGAGTGTATAATGTTTATCATCAGGTTGTGAGTGTATAATGTTTATCATCAGGTTGTGAGTGTATAATGTTTATCATCACGTTGTGAGTGTATAATGTTTATCATCAGGTTGTGAGTGTATAATGTTTATCATCACGTTGTGAGTGTATAATGTTTATCAACATCAGGTTGTGAGTGTATTATGTTTATCATCAGGTTGTGAGTGTATAATGTTTATCATCAGGTTGTGAGTGTATAATGTTTATCATCAGGTTGTGAGTGTATAATGTTTATCATCAGGTTGTGAGTGTATAATGTTTATCATCAGGTTGTGAGTGTATAATGTTTATCATCAGGTTGTGAGTGTATAATGTTTATCATCACGTTGTGAGTGTATAATGTTTATCATCACGTTGTGAGTGTATAATGTTTATCATCAGGTTGTGAGTGTATAATGTTTATCATCAGGTTGTGAGTGTATAATGTTTATCATCAGGTTGTGAGTGTATAATGTTTATCATCAGGTTGTGAGTGTATAATGTTTATCATCAGGTTGTGAGTGTATAATGTTTATCATCAGGTTGTGAGTGTATAATGTTTATCATCAGGTTGTGAGTGTATAATGTTTATCATCACGTTGTGAGTGTATAATGTTTATCATCAGGTTGTGAGTGTATAATGTTTATCATCACGTTGTGAGTGTATAATGTTTATCAACATCAGGTTGTGAGTGTATTATGTTTATCATCAGGTTGTGAGTGTATAATGTTTATCATCAGGTTGTGAGTGTATAATGTTTATCATCAGGTTGTGAGTGTATAATGTTTATCATCAGGTTGTGAGTGTATAATGTTTATCATCAGGTTGTGAGTGTATAATGTTTATCATCACGTTGTGAGTGTATAATGTTTATCATCACGTTGTGAGTGTATAATGTTTATCATCAGGTTGTGAGTGTATAATGTTTATCATCAGGTTGTGAGTGTATAATGTTTATCATCAGGTTGTGAGTGTATAATGTTTATCAACATGAGGTTATGTGTATAGTTCTGATGTGTTGTATATGTTCTCTCACTGTTTCTATTAAAACTTTACTTTGCTTCTTGTGTCTTTGTTTACTTCCTACTTGTATGTTTAACAATATAACAAAGTCAGATTTAAATCAACTGTGGATCCTTCAGCTCTCAACTGAAGAACACTTCAGTTCCCAGGTTGGTCAACACATACGGGAAGTCTACTTACATCTGATGCTGGTGGAGAAAATATATGTTCAATATCTGGGTGTCTTTAAGAGATGTTTCGCCCACCACGGGCCTTAATAGTTTAATACAGATATGAGAAAGGAGCAGCAGCAGTAGTAGTAGTAGTAAGCAAGGCATGCTAAAGGAGTTATGACCGAATTTCATGATTGTGGAAATAATGGTCAGGTTTGATAGTGCGTTGTAGTAGTCATGTAAGTTTGAGCAAGGACTGCTAGTGCAGATGTAACACAATAGATGGGTGTGTCGACATTTTAAGCGTTACCTGAGAGACGTTGACAACTCCCATGTTTTGCACTCTGGTGTTGGATGAAGTGATTCTGAACATCTATATTCCTAATGGTGATTCTGAACATCTATATTCATTCCTAATGGTGATTCTGAACATCTATATTCCTAATGGTGATTCTGAACATCTATATTCCTAATGGTGATTCTGAACACCTATATTCCTAATGGTAATTCTGAACATCTATATTCCTAATGGTGATTCTGAGCATCTATATTCCTAATGGTGATTCTGAACATCTATGTTCCTAATGGTAATTCTGAACATCTATATTCCTAATGGTGATTCTGAGCATCTATATTCCTAATGGTGATTCTGAACATCTATATTCCTAATGGTGATTCTGAACTTCTGTATTCCTAATGGTAATTCTGAACTTCTATATTCCTAATGTTCTTCCTTCATGACCCAATTTATAGTGTCCTATGTATAACGCATGCGTTAGTTATGTTATTTCTCCTGTATGTTTATTTATGAACGTAACAGAGAGAACTAACGCATGCGTTATACGTAACTGACATGGACACACAAATTTGAATAGAACGAAAATTATGATAAAAGAACAACAACTCCACAAATTTAGATGTTTAGAATCCTGTATTATCACATCCAGCATCGCAGTACAAAACATTGACTTTCAATATCTCTGAAGTTCTGCCAAAATGGCTTACAAATAACACACAACGACACTAGCATGCCTTGCCCTACCTATGTTACTACTACTACAACTATGTTGAAGATTAAGACACATGTGCAACACTTGGGTATCTTTATTGATGAAACGTGTCGCCTACACAGGTAGGCTTCTTCAGTCAGATATAAAGGGAGCAGTAGTAATGAAATATAGATGATGTAATCAGTCCGTCATCCTTGAAAAAGAAGTATTTGAGGTGGTCAGTCCTTCAGCCTAGAGAAGAGTTCAGCTTCATGGTCTGGAACGATATGAAGCTGAAACATGAGAACTGGATCTTTAAGACTTCGTTATTATGCTTCAACTTCACATTATTCCAGATCATGGAATTGAACTCTTCTCCAGGCTGAAGGACTGACCACCTCAGATATTTTTTCTCCGAGGTTAATGGACTGATTACATCTTTATTTCATTACTGCTGCTCCTTTTGTATTTGACTGAAGAAGCCTAGTGTGTAGGAGAAACGTTTCATCAATAAAGATACCCAACTGTTGCACATGTGTCTTAATCTTCAACTCGTAGTGCTGAAAACTGTATAAAATACCGACAACTATGTATGCTGGACATCCCCACACATCATCTTACCCGACCCATGAATAAAAATGTCCCACCTACTTCCACCAAGACAAAATATAGTAAGAAAGAGAAGTCAGTGTTTGGTACACAAAGCAGATAGGATGTCAACAAAAGTGGTGTATAAATGACCATTATGGCTATTATGTCCAGTGACATCATTGGACATAATAGATATAACGAAGACAAAATCAGAGTAATGTGGATTTTAATAGTTTCTCGTCTACTGAGGTCGGGCTTATTGGTCGGCAGTTCGATGGTCGAGACTTCCCATTATTTTTATTTTTTTTTTAGTAGAATTCATATTTGCCATCGTGTACATCTGCACGATACTCGCTCGTAGTCACGCATTATAGAGATAAATCTGGCTCACTAACAATTATTAGAAAGTTAACACATTTCCCTTTCATTAATTATCAGTAATACATGTTGAGATTTAGTTTTCAGTGGACCCCAACATTTTATCCTAATGTGTTTTGTGTACATGAAAGAATCATTCCTGATTTGTCATGGACTCTTATGCAATTTTATTTTTATAATCACGTTTTGCTTTTCTTACAACCCCCCCTCCCTCTTTTTACGTCTATTTTAGCATGAGCACATTGTTCCACGAGGTGACTGCCTTTTTTCCTGAGGTCTCGAAAATTTCTATTTTCTTCCCTAACGAATATTTTAGTCTTCTCTCCATCTATGTTTTTCTAATATCTCTGGGGTATACATGTTGTTTATGTGTGTGTGCGTATGTGTACAATATATATATATATATATATATATATATATATATATATATATATATATATATATATATATATATATATATATATATGCAATAAGATCACAGTAAACAGGTGATTTCAGAATATGCAAAACAACCACTCTGAAAGAATAGAGAAATTCCAAGCGCTTTCGTGACTACTCACATTATCAAGGAACTATGAAAGTAAAGCATCCAAGGAAGCTATATAAGGGGTCTGGCCAACACCTCACTATCAGATCTCACAACGGTTAAACACCTGACGCGCGCCGACCCAACTGGATAGGTCCTTTGCACAACTCACCCACAAACTATTCTACCCAAGAAAATTTAAAAATTATTATTTGTCCAGTGTATTATTAAATTCTTCCCAAATTCTATTAATTATAAATGGATCTAATTTATATAAACCAAAGGAAATATTCATATTATTGTCAAAACTGCTTTTTATGAAACAAGATTCAATTATATTCCTGTCGACCATGGACTTGCTTGATACTACTTTCTCAACTTTTTGAAAATCAATTGGATGGTTAAAATCTCTTACATGAATAAATAGAGCATTGGAATCTTGTCCAGTTCTAATGCTATATTTATGTTGTTTTAATCTTAGTTCGAGATTTTTACCAGTTTGACCATAATAAACTTTATCGCAAATTTGACAAGGAATCTTATACACACATCCATCAGCATTTTGGGGGGAATTCTTTATCAAAAGTTTTTTTTACTGTATCAAGATTTTTGAATACAACTTTAATATTAAAAGTCTTAAGAAGAGAAGGCACATCAAAAAAGTTTTCATGGTAAGGGAGAACCAACATATTTTTAGTTGAATAAGGCTGGTTGTCCCTTTTTGGATTGTAAAAAGTATTTCTAGCAACTTTAAAAGATTTATCAATTACATTTCTTGGGTATTTTAAATCATTACCTATTTCATAAATTTTGGATATTATTTCCTCATCTATGAGTGGTTGTTTTGCATATATATATATATATATATATATATATATATATATATATATATATATATATATATATATATATATATATATTTATTTATACTGTATATGAGATGGTCACTTAATCCCGGCAGTAAATTAATAACGACTGTAGAAAGTTGGCAGTGATAATAGGAAATGTAAACATTGCACGAGACTGGTGCTGATATCATGGACTGATAACTATGTCAACGACTTTGTATCTTCAAAGACCTGAATAAACAAATAATTCTCGTGCTTAGTTATGCAAATATAATCAAATAATTACGTTAAGAAAGCTAAACCTTCAGCACTAAAAAATCGAAGAGCCAGAGGAGACGTAATAGTGTACATGATACTCAATAAAGTGGATAGGAAAACACTGATATACGAAGCAATATAATGAAAACGAAGACTTAAAGACGAAGTTGAAAGGGACTAAATGAGTGAAAATGAGAATTCATTGTTAGTAGTGATCAACTGGAATGTGTTCGCAAGTGTGTGTGTGTTTTCAGCAGAAAAAACTAATGTTTTCTGTGTGATTAGCTAGGTTGTGCAAGGTGTGCTAGCCACTAGCAACCACAGTCTACTTGGCCAGTCTATGACACCCCAGGTTGAGCACAGACGTATACGGTTTGCACACAGATTTCTCGATCGATTATATTGTCCTTTATCCATAAAATAACCCTTTTTAACATAAGTTAAAAAATGTGCTAAATACGCTACACAATTCTCTCAGCCACAGATTTATGGAGAGCTACATATTCTTATTATCATTAATTGTCTGTTGGTTCTCCTCGTAATTGCTAAATTTGTTGTTTGTAAATCCTTAATGTTCTTATATATTACCAATTAATAACTATATTGCCATTGCAGTCTTAAGTTAGACTCTAAGGTTACCCGAAATGCTCTGCATAACTATGGACTTTCTGAATGCGCAACTAAATGTTATCCATTTAGTTGTGCAGACATTGTATCATGCATAAATAAAATTATGTCAGAAGGGAAACAAATATTAATATAAGATAAAGAGGATGATAAGTTGTGCAACGCACAGCAGAAAACTGCCATCACTGAACGAGGTAGACGTAACTACGTCAGATCTTTACTGTTAAAAGCTACATTCATCGGTCAGCCATTTAACTGTCTTTACAACAGTGAAATGATGACTGTGACTAGGAGGATGGGCTGGGACTGCTGGGATAGAAAAATTGGTGGAAACCTGTCACAGGACCGAGAGTAAGTTACTCAAGATAGTAAGTAGGTAAACAAACAAGCAAGTCTAGGTGAACACACACGCTATTTTGTTGCTAGATTTAATGAGAACTTTAATGTAATAAAAGGAACTATTTACCCCGTGGAATTCCTACTGGTACGAGTGTGATAATTATTTGTGATAATGCAGCATGTTGCATGGCTAGGTAGTACCACCTCCCACCATACACCGCTAATGACTTAGATAAGAACTGATAAAAAGGGAGCTTTTACTCCGAAACCACCATTATTAGGGAGTGTTCTCTGGCGGAATAAACAACTTGCACGCTCCTTGCACTCGAGCCTAGAGTACTCGTCAGCAGGGCGCTAATACCATTTGTTAGGAGCTGTGTGTGTTGGAGTGAAGCAGACGTCAGTGAGAGATCAACTTAAGTTGGACGTCAAGATGACTATGATGCAGCGTTATGTTGACGTCTTCCTCAGCCCCTCCACACAACACTACTTTACCAACAACACCATGGTAAGTCCACCTCAGTATCACTGTGATGTCTTTGAGGACAATTGTACTCCAAAGGTCTGAGCAAAGCTCAGACCTCTGCAGCACAATTGTCCACAAAAATTTGTTAAGTTATACCATGAATTAAGGGAAGATCCTGGACTTCACCTTACGAAACAGACAAAGCAAATATGATAGTAATTATGGACAATGTAAATTATAGTGAAAAAATGAACATGTTATTAGAAGACATGGGTACTAATTTCACCAAGCAGACTATACAACTGGAAGAATACATTCACGTTTAACCCACAAATAACCCAGATTACATGATCTTTTGATCTGAATAAATGGTGAATTGTTCAATAATCGATCGGTACTCAATCGTTATTAAATATAAAAGGTACAATACCGTGACTTCCTTCTTTCTTCCTCTCTGCTCCCTCTCCTTAGTGTGTGAGTGTGACTTGTAAATGATACAAGTCGGACCGAAACGTCATAAGCTTCTTTCTCCTATGTGCAGGTTATTTGTCTAAATTATTATTATATTTAATAGTGAATTGTTCAGTAATTGGCCCGTACTAGATCATTATTTAATAGTGAATTGTTCAGTAATTGGCCCGTACTAGATCATT
Source organism: Cherax quadricarinatus (assembly GCF_038502225.1). Lineage (NCBI taxonomy): Eukaryota > Metazoa > Arthropoda > Malacostraca > Decapoda > Parastacidae > Cherax > Cherax quadricarinatus. The sequence goes on along the minus strand of NC_091309.1, from coordinate 35,085,740 downwards.
ATTTAATAGTGAATTGTTCAGTAATTGGCCCGTACTAGATCATTATTTAATAGTGAATTGTTCAGTAATTGGCCCGTACTAGATCATTATTTAGTAGTGAATTGTTGTAGCCATTCTTGGAAAGAGTAAGTTCATTAAGATGCTTGGTTCACAGAATACCTTCATTAATCTGCCTTTCCAGTAACTCTGTTAAAGTTTCTGTTAAATCACTCTGATAGTTTCGTGTAAATTAACGGCACTTTCTTAAGATTTAGAAGTTCCGTGATCTTTGTCAGTTTTAAGATGGTGGTGGTTGTGACAGTGATGGTGGTTGTGACAGTGATGGTGGTGGTGGTTGTGACAGTGATGGTGGTGGTGGTGGTTGTGATGGTGGTGGTGATGGTGGTTGTGACAGTGATGGTGATGGTTGTGACAGTGATGGTGGTGGTGGTGGTTGTGACAGTGATGGTGGTGGTGGTGGTTGTGACTGATGGTGGTGGTGGTGGTTGTGACAGTGATGGTGGTGGTTGTGACAGTGATGGTGGTGGTTGTGACAGTGATGATGGTTGTGATGGTGGTGGTGGTTGTGACAGTGATGGTGGTGGTTGTGACAGTGATGATGGTGGTTGTTACAGTGATGGTGGGTGTGACAGATGGTGGTGATGGTTGTGACAGTGATGGTGGTGGTGGTTGTGACAGTGATGATGTTGGTGAGGGTGGTGGTGGTTGTGACAGTGATGATGTTGGTGATGGTGGTGGTGGTTGTGACAGTGATGGTGGTGGTTGTGATAGTGGTGAGAGTGGTGGTGGTTGTGACAGTGATGGTGGTGGTGAGAGTGGTGGTGGTTGTAACAAGTGATGGTGGTAGTTGTAACAAGTGATGGTGGTGGTTGTAACAAGTGATGGTGGTTGAAACAAGTGACGGTGGTGGTATTGTGTCAGTGATGGTAGTGGTACTGTTGGAAGTCAGTGATGGTGGTGGTTGTGAGAGTGGTGGTGGTGGTTGTGACAAGTGATGGTAGTGGCAGTACTTCTGGTTGTGTCAGTAGTGGTGGCTGTTATACAAATGTTTGTGACAGTGTAGGTGGTTGTACTAGTAGTTGTGACAGTGATGGTTGTACTAGTGGCTGTTGTGACAGTGATGATGGTTGTTGCGACAGTGATGGTTGTACTAGTGGTTGTGACAGTATCGGTGGTTGTAATAGTTGTGACAGTGATAGTTGTACTAGTGGCTGTTGTGACAGTGATGGTGGTTGTACTAGTGGTTGTGACAGTAATAGTGGTTGTAATAGTTGTGACAGAGATGGTTGTGACAGTGATGGTGATGGTACTAGTGGTTGTGACAGTAATGGTTGTAATTGTGACAGTGATGGATGTTGTGACAGTGGTGGTTGTACTAGTGGTTGTTGTGACAGTAATAGTGGTTGTACTAGTGGTTGTTGTGACAGTGATGGTGGCTGTATTAGTGGCTGTGACAGTAATGGTGGTTGTACTAGTGGTTGTGACTGTGAGTCAGGTGTAGTTCACCTCCATGTGTTATACTTTACTCTCAAACCTTCTGTGGTGGTGGTGACAACCCTATGTGGTAGTTTTGTTTCACCAGTATGGAGCTATTAACATGTAACTATTTCACCAGTATGTGTTATTAACACCCTTATATACATTGTGAAGTATTCTATAACTATATTCCAATATCAGCTACATTTTAATATTTGTACAATAATTATTGTACATTCTTAATGTATATTATGTTTGCAGGTTGGTATATGGTGGCGTCAGCTCTCTTCCTACTTCTGGCATTCACATTTCTGGCTACCCAGTGGAATAGAATGGGAGGACATCGCTCCCACTGAAGAACTGAAGTACCCTAACTTCCAGGACGTGTTGGTGTACCCTCTCTTGCTGAGTGTTGTCTTCATCTCCCTCAACTTCCTCCTGGAACCCTTCATCTTCGGGCCCCTGGCGCG
>NC_091309.1:35068794-35078794 GCF_038502225.1 Cherax quadricarinatus | reverse complement strand
TTACGCACATCTCCACTACTTAAAAATGTTCATGTCTCAAGGTAATTTACTAAGTGAACGCTCGGGAGTTGGGAAGGGGTGTGAGAGTGATAAAGAATCTAAAAGTGAGGGTTGTCACAATGCTTTTTCCTGATGACACTTTGCTTTTGGGAGATTCTGAAAAGAAGCTGCAGAGGTTGGTGTACGAATATGGGAGGGTGTGTATGTAAAAGAAGAAAATTGAAAGTGAACATAGGAGAGAGGAAAGGTGATTAGGATAAATAAAAAATTAGGTAATGAAAGACTGGATATCAGATTGGAGGAAGTATGGAGTACATGAATATTTAGGAGTTGATTTGTCAGCAGATGGGTCTATGAAAGACTAGGTGAACCATAGAATTGACGAGGGAAAAAAGGGAAGTGGTACACCGAGGAGTCTGTGGAAACAAAAAAAAGTTATCAAGGAAGCAAAGAAGGAAATGTATGAGAGTATAGTGGTACCAATGCTTTTATATGGATGTGAAGCAAGTGTGGTGATTATTGCAACAAAGAGAAGGCTGGAGTCCTGTCTGAGGGCAATGTGTGGTGAATAATATGCAGAGAATCCGTACTTTGGAGATTAGGAGGTGAGGGGTTTCTAGAAGTATGGAACAAAATAGATTGACTTGGAGGGCAAATAAATCTGTAGTGGAAGGAAGCCGGTGTAGGGGTCGTCCTAGGAAAGGTTGGAGGGAGGGGGTAAAGGAGGTTTTGTGTGCGAGGGGCTTCGACTTCCAGCAAGCGTGTTAGACAATGAATAGAGGCAAATGGTTTTTATGACTTAATATGCTGTTGGAGTGTGAGGAAAGTAATATTTATAAAGGAATTCAGGGACTGGTTAGCCGGCCTTGAGTCCTGGAGGTGAGAAGTACAGTGGCTGCGCTCTAAAGGAGGGTGGAAATATGTTGCCGTTTGTGAACTGTACTGTCGGCACGCCTCTGGCAAGACAGTGACGGAGTGAATGATAATGAAAGTATTTCTTCTTTTCTCATTAACACTGATGTGTTAATGAGAAAAATCTCCATGATGCCAATCCTTGTTATATCCCTTTGTTTTCCTCTTTCCATTCCTTATTATCTTTGTCCCTCCTCCATTCGACTTTCGTAATGACATGTCCCAACAGCAAGACAACTTCGAGAAGACTCGAGGATCCAGGGTACTGGAGGTAGAACTCGTCATGAGGTTAGAACCAGAGAACTGTCGATGTGAACAAAGATAGATAGGTTGTTAGAATGACTCCACAACATTGATGGATTCAAAACCCAGAGCTTTTTTAAATCTTTAGAGGAAAGGAGTCGAGTGCACCTCTATCGAACCTCACTCCTTGGTCCTGGCCTGGCCGCAATCGGGCGAGCTGTGCTGAATAATACAGTATTAATGCGAGAGACCCCATTCACACTGCCATCGGCTTGTTTAAACCATATTTCTCAATATATAAAAGAAAGGTTTGACGCGATAACTCAAAAATAATAGTAAATTTGACTAACAAGTGTTGTGTGACTGCTGTTAAGTATGAGTCCTTTGCAGTGTACCTACTCCTACTTTTGTATGGATAGATCTTTGGTTGCACCATGCTCCTCTCACCTTATATGTTAAGATATTTTTAAACTAAATTCATGTCACTAGGTTGTGATTAATGACGATAAGAGAGGACGTCCGGATAACACTCTCATGCAAGTATGTCATCTTAGGTCCAGGGGTCGCCATCCTGTCGCGCTCTATTTAGAATATCCATGAAGATATATACTATAAACTATGTAAATTTTCATTTACCAGCAGTATGATTCAATTAAGTAAAAATGATAAAACTGTATACCGAAGCACAACTCGGTCACAGCTATATACCTAAGTTCACCTCAACTATATACTGAAGCTCACCTCAACTATATACCTAAGCTCGCCTCACAACCATGCAGAAGCTCACCTCACAATTATATACCTAAGTTCACTTCACATCTATATACCGAAGCTCACCTCACAACTATATACCGAAGCTCACTTCAGTTACAACTACCAAAGTTCACCTCACAGTCACAACTATATCCGAAGCTCACCTCAGTTATAACTACTAAAGCTCACCTCACAACCACAACTATATACCGAAGCTCACCCTACAACCACTACTATATACTTGCCAAAACTCACCTCAGTCGACCATATGCGTAAGCTTACCCCAGCTACAACTATATACCTTGCAAAGCTCATCTCACAGCCACACCTATATACCTTGCAAAGCTCATCTCACAGCCACACCTATATACCGAAGCTCACCTCGGCCACAACTATATACCGAAGCTCACCTCAGTAACTGTATACCGAAGCTCACCTCGGCCACAACTATATACCGAAGCTCACCTCAGTAACTGTATACCGAAGCTCACCTCAGCTACAACTATATACCGAAGCTCACCTCAGTTACAGCTATACCGAAACTCACCTAAATTACAACTCTATGCTGAAGCTCACCTCACAGTCACAACTATATACCGAAGCTCACAGCCACAACTGTATACCAAAGTTCACCTCACAGCCACAACTAGATACCGAAGCTCACAGCCACAACTGTATACCAAAGTTCACCTCACAGCCACAACTATATACCGAAGCTCACAGCCACAACTGTATACCAAAGTTCACCTCACAGCCACAACTACACAGCCACAACTGTATACCAAAGTTCACCTCACAGCCACAACTATATACCGAAGCTCACAGCCACAACTGTATACCAAAGTTCACCTCACAGCCACAACTAGATACCGAAGCTCACAGCCACAACTGTATACCAAAGTTCACCTCACAGCCACAACTAGATACCGAAGCTCACAGCCACAACTGTATACCAAAGTTCACCTCACAGCCACAACTGTATACCAAAGTTCACCTCACAGCCACAACTAGATACCGAAGCTCACAGCCACAACTGTATACCAAAGTTCACCTCACAGCCACAACTAGATACCGAAGCTCACAGCCACAACTGTATACCAAAGTTCACCTCACAGCCACAACTGTATACCAAAGTTCACCTCTTCAAGGGGGGCTCCTTGGCGTGGTGAAGAGGCTCTTGGTCTGAGGAATTAGCCCTGTCGGTCTTCTTCCTCAGACCGAACCTAATTACCCCCCATTCTCCCCTCCCCTATCCCATCCTCCCCATCCTCCCCTTTTTCCATTCCTCCTCCTCCTCCTCACCCCTCCCTTTTGCCCTTCCTCTTTTTAGCCTTCGTGATTTCTCCCACAGGCGTGCTAGTTCCTAGGTAGGGGAAAGGACACCGGGGTCGATCCCATTCCGTTGAGGTTTCTTGGCGGTGGCGTAGTTTGCCGTGGAATCTGGATTGCCTAGGGATGTCCCGATCCCTCTCCGGTATCCCGGAGTAGCTTTGGGTGTCTTTTGGGCGACGGGTGTATCTCTGGAAGCCACCTTTCGGATTCCGGGGGTGGTGGCTGAAGGAGGTATGCTTTGTGGCGGATATCCGGCCGCCCTCTCTTTTGTCCACCGAGGTAGCTCGGCAGATGTGAGGTTGCTATCCCGGATTGCTGGTTTACTGGCATGAAGGGTAGGGTATGGCACGGGTTCCATGCTGCATCTGCGCTACTAGCGGTGTCGAGTCCTCTTGGGCGCGGAGGGAGATTTCCGGCCCTTTCATTCCTCCTGGGAACTATTCCTCCCCGCTCCCCCCTTTTTTTATTCTTTTTTTTGTTTTTATTTTCTTTTCTTCTTTCTTTTTTTTTCTTAAAAACAAAAAGCAAAGGAGTAACCTAACCATGGCAGCCCTAGTCCATGAAACCACTACCCCCGGGCCCCTTCTTGATACCGCACCCCATTCTGACCCTGCCTTGTGTTTAGACCACTCTTCGGACACTCCTGATGCCCCTGTACCTCTTGCTGGTGCTGTTTCCTCACCCGCTTCAGGTACCGGGGCTTCGACTGACTCCTTCGATTTGTCTGAACTCCGCTCTCCTTTGACTATGCTTCCGGCTTCTCCCTCTACGGTACGGCAATTTTCGAATCGCCCACCCATTTCATGCCGGACCAACTCCGGTCCTACTCCTAAACGCCAACGTCAATCTCCTGATGATGCTCCGTCGTTACCTTCCCATTCTACTCGGAAACGACCGACACGTCAAGCACTCCCTCTCCACGCTCAGTTTCGGACCACACAATGGACTAAATTCTTTACTTTAAGACCAACTTCTTCTTCTGCCTACCTTTCTGACCATAGTATTGCCAAAGCGCTCCTGCGTCATGTTGGCAGAGATATTTCATTTCACGCTCTCAAGAGCGGTACGCGCATCGTCACTGTCCAGAATGCTACCCAAGCTCATGATCTTTCTCTCCTTTCGAATATCGATACTACTCCTATCACTATTGAAAAACATCTTTCTCTCAATTCTTGTAGTGGTACTGTCATTCTGCCCCATACCATAGTCCAACAGAATTTCCAGTCATGTGGCAATGACATTTTTGAACAGCTGGAACTCCAGGATCTCCCAATCCTCAAAGTAGACACTTATGTCCTTCCTGCCCGGGGGCGGAGACGTTACCCTTGCAATGTGGCTCGTTTAACTTTTGACAGCCGAGAACTCCCGTCCTCTGTATATGTCGCGGGACATCGGTTACAAGTTCGAAAGGTGATACCTACACCGCAACAATGTAGAAATTGCTGGCGTTTTGGTCACCCAGCGAAATATTGCAGATCTATGGCCGAATGCCCAGTCTGTGGTGCCGACAACCATTCTAATACATCTTGCAGTCAACCTCCATCTTGCCTTAATTGTAATGAAGCTCACCCTTCGTACTCCCGCCGTTGCCAGGTCTACTTAAATGAACGTGAAATCCGTTGCCTCAAAGAGGCAGAAGGTCTCCCTTATGCTATGGCAGTTACTCATCTCCGCCTCCAAGGGAGACTACCCCGTGTTTCTTATTCTCGTGTTTCCAAACATCCCCCCACTTCTGGGGTCCCATCTTCTGCAGCCTCCTCTGTTGTTACCCCTCCCATAGCCATTACGGCATCTAATCCTTTTGCTGTCCTTGGCTCTGACGTCCCGACTACAACTCAGTCTGTTCTCACATCTTCGCGTCCTTCCTCACAAGCCCCAGTATCGACAAGACCTCGTACGACACCTAATACCAATCGCCCCTCTACTCAGAAGTCCAAAAAATCCACATTGCTCAAATCTTCTTTGCCCCTTCCTTCCCTTCTTCCACCTCCACACGTTACCTTTCCAGTCTCTGTACCTAGTTCTTCCCCTCTCTCTGGCTCTATTACAAGTGTGGAGATTCACCCTCCTCCTCGTACTATGCCTTCCACCCCTGTCCCCTCCCAAGTTTCTCCCTCTTCTGTCACCTCCCAGGTTTCTACCTCTTCTGTCCCCCCCCACACTTCATCTCCAGTCCCTTACACTTTTCCCTCCCCCTCTACTTTGGTACAGTCCATTACTGTCCCAATCTTTACTCACCCTCCTCCTCCTATCTCCAATATGGTTTCCCATACATCTTTGAATTCAGAAACACTTGAAGCCATTTCAGAATATATTGCAGAGACTAAACCTTCAATGGACACTGATTCACTTCCTGTTCCTTCTCTTCCCTCTCCTCCATCTTCACAACCCCATTCTTCGCAACGCTCCGTTCCTTCGCTACTTGAACATCTTCCAATGCCACCACACGTTGACTTTTCTAACCCCTCTAGTCCGTAGGTGCCTTTACCTACAGATTCCTGATATTTTCTTCATCGCCAATCATGGCCTATTTACAGTGGAATATCCGCGGCCTCAGGGGTAATCGGGGTGAGCTTCAGATGTTGCTTTCCAGGTTTTCCCCTGTTGGTGCTTGCTTACAAGAACCAAAATTACACTCGGCTGTTTTCCAACCTATCTCAGGCTATAATTTATTGTATTCTTCGGATCCTTTCTCAGATGGGACCTTTAATGAAAGTGCCCTTCTTCTACGCAATGATATTCCGTACTGTCAACTATTTGTCCATACCTCGCTGCATTACACTGCAGCCCGTATCCACTTGAATAAGTGGTTTACAATATGTTCTTTATATCTCTCTCCTTCTCGAGCATTTTCTATCCCAGACTTTGCCTTTCTTGTTTCATCCTTACCACCACCACTTCTGTTACTTGGTGATTTTAATGCCCACCATTTCCTCTGGGGGGGGTCTCATTGTGACTCACGTGGCATTCAGTTGGAGGCTTTTCTTGCCTCTCACCCCCTCCATGTTTTAAATACGGGTACTCCCACCCATTTTGATCCTCGTACTCATACTCTCTCTTGCATCGATCTATCAGTCTGCTCTTCCTCCACTGCACTAGACTTCACCTGGTCTGTTCTACCAGACTTACATGACAGCGATCATTTTCCGATCATTCTTACTTCTCCTTCCTATTCACCACCTTCCCGTAGCCCTCGCTGGCAATTTGATCGGGCAAATTGGGATCTTTACTCACACCTCACTGCTTTTAGTGAGGTTCCTTCTTCATCCTCCATTGATGAGCTCCTACACATCTTCTCGACATCAGTTTATACCGCAGCTTCTCATTCTATACCCCACACCTCAGGCAGGCATTCTCAGAAGTGTGTGCCTTGGTGGTCTCCTGCTTGTGCTCGTGCAGTACGTTTGAAACGTGCTGCATGGGGCAGGTACCGGTACAATAGAACCGCTGAGAGACTTGTTGATTTTAAGCAGAAGCGTGCGATCGCTCGCCGTGTCATCCGTGAAGCTAAACGCACTTGTTGGCGAGACTATGTTTCCACCATCACCTCTGCTTCTTCTATGAGTGCAGTCTGGAAAAAAGTGAGGAAATTGAGTGGTAAATACTCTCCTGACCCGGCTCCTGTTCTACGGGTCACTGGTGTTGATATAGCAAACCCTCTCGACGTTGCCATTGAACTTGGCACACATCTGGTCCGTATTTCCCGAGGGCTCCATCTATGCCCCTCGTTTCTTTCCTCAAAGTCTGCCAGAGAGTTAGTACCCTTGGACTTTTCTTCTCTCGGAGAAGAACAGTATAATGTGCCTTTTACACTTCAAGAACTGGAGGCAACGCTCTCAGCTTGCCGATCATCGGCAGCTGGGCCTGATGACATTCATATTCGTATGTTACAACATTTACATCGGTCAGCCCTTGTAGTCCTCTTACACCTCTTCAATCTTATTTGGGCACAAGGAGTTCTTCCCCAGCTGTGGAAATCTGCCATTGTTCTCCCTTTCCGCAAACCGGGTACTACAGGACATGATGCCTCCCACTATCGCCCCATCGCTCTTACAAGTGCAGTTTGCAAAGTGATGGAACGCCTCGTAAATCGACGTTTAATGTGGTATTTAGAGACTCACAACAGTCTCTCCGCTAGTCAATATGGCTTTCGTAAGGGTCGTTCTACCATAGACCCCTTACTACGCTTGGATACGTATGTTCGTAATGCCTTTGCGAATAATCACTCAGTTATTGCCATATTTTTTGACCTTGAGAAGGCATATGACACAACTTGGAGGTATAATATTTTGGCCCAGGCCCATTCCTTAGGCCTCCGAGGCAATCTACCATCCTTCCTTAAGAACTTTTTAACTGACAGACATTTCCGTGTTCGAGTCAATAATGTTCTTTCCCCGGACTTCGTCCAAGCTGAAGGTGTCCCTCAGGGATGTGTTCTAAGCACAACACTTTTTCTCCTTGCTATAAATGATTTGGCCTCTGTTCTTCCACCCAATATTTGGTCATCACTCTATGTTGATGACTTCGCTATTGCTTGTGCAGGCGCTGACTGTCACCTTATTGCAGTTTCTCTCCAGCATGCGGTCGACCGTGTTTCCACTTGGGCCACCACACATGGGTTTAAATTTTCAAGTACCAAAACTCACCAAATTACTTTCACTAGACGCTCTGTTATCTCCGATCATCCTTTGTATCTCTATGGCTCCCGTATCCCCGAACGTGATACAGTCAGGTTTCTAGGCCTTCTCTTTGACCGTCGGTTAACCTGGAAACCTCACATTACCTCTCTGAAGGCAACTTGTCACAGCCGGCTAAACCTTCTTAAAACCCTTGCTCATCTTTCCTGGGGAGCTGATCGTCGAACTCTGCTTCGCCTACATTCAGCCCTCGTTTTATCGAAACTCGATTATGGTGACCAGATTTATTCCGCGGCCTCTCCTGCTACTCTCTCTAGCCTTAACTCTATCCATCACCAAGGCTTACGTTTGTGCCTTGGTGCTTTTCGCTCTTCCCCTGTTGAGAGCCTCTATACAGAAGCAAATGTTCCATCCTTGTCTGATCGCCGTGATGCCCATTGCCTTCGTTACTATGTACGCTCTCACGATCTACACAATCCTTCCATTTATAGAATGGTCACCGATATTAGTAGACATTCTTTATTCGTTCGCCGCCCCTGTTTGCTCCGTCCCTTTTCTCTTCGCCTACTTTCACTCTTGTCTTCCCTTCAGTTACCACCTTTATATGTTCATGTAGCATCTCACTTTTCCCTACCCCCCTGGGAAGTTCCAGCTGTTCGGGTCTGTTCTTTCTCACTCCCTTGCTCGAAAGCTCAACTGCCTACGGTGGCTTCCCGCTCTCTTTTTCTTGATCACTTCCACTCTCATTCTCATGCCACCGCTGTGTACACAGATGGCTCTAAGTCTTCAGACGGCGTCGGATTCGCAGCAGTGTTTCCGGACAGCGTCGTACGAGGGCATTTACTATCTTCAGCTAGCATTTTTACTGCTGAACTGTATGCCATTCTTGCAGCACTTATTCGTATCGCATCTATGCCTGTGTCATCATTTGTAGTAGTCTCAGACTCCCTTAGTGCTCTACAGGCTATACGAAAATTTGATACATCTCATCCCCTAGTTCTCCGTATCCAACTTTGGCTACGCCGTATCTCTACCAAACATAAAGATATTGTTTTTTGTTGGGTCCCTGGTCATGTCGACGTACAGGGCAATGAACAGGCAGACACTGCTGCGCGGTCAGCAGTATATGACCTACCAATTTCCTATCGAGGTGTTCCATTTCTGGACTATTTTGCTGCAATAGCTACCCACCTTCGCACCCGTTGGCAACAACGTTGGTCAACTCTGCTCGGTAACAAACTTCATTCTATTAAACCGAGCATAGGTTACTGGCCGTCTTCTTGTCATCAGTGCCGAGGTTGGGAGACCACTCTCTCCCGCCTTCGCATTGGCCACACTCGTCTTACTCATGGGTATCTCATGGAGAGGCACCCTGTTCCTCTCTGTGAGCAGTGTCAAGTTCCAGTATCGATTAGCCACATTCTGTTAGACTGCCCTCTCTATCAACGAGCACGCAGAATTTACCTCCAACGTCGTCTTCGTTCCCCTACTCTCTCTTTACCTTCCCTTCTTGCTGATGGACCCTCCTTTAATCCTGACTCTCTCATTGACTTCTTGACAACGACTGATTTACTCCACAAACTCTGATGATACTTTTCGCACTCCCCTCAGCCCTTTCTGGTTCAGTCTCTTGCTGCCCTTTACCCTTTCACCATCCACTGCCCCGCTGTTATCCGTAACCTGTTGCTCATCCATCTCCCTTTTGCCACCTGATGCCCTCGCTTCCTTCCTGCCCTGCAGCGCTGTATAGTCCTTGTGGCTTAGCGCTTCTTTTTGATTATAATAATAATAATAATACCAAAGTTCACCTCACAGCCACAACTAGATACCGAAGCTCACAGCCACAACTGTATACCAAAGTTCACCTCACAGCCACAACTATATAGCGAAGGTCACCTCAGCTACAACTATATACTGAAGCTTATCTCACAGCCACAACTATATACCGAAGCTTGCTTCACAGCTATAACTATATACCGAAGCTCACTTCAGCCATAATTATATACTGAAGCTCACCTCACAGCCACAGCTTTTCAAATGAGCTACACAGTAATTAGGTCATGTGTGCACAGTTATTCAATTCATTATGTGCCTCGGTTAAGTACGTTAACTGATCACTATGA
>NC_091309.1:34948794-35063794 GCF_038502225.1 Cherax quadricarinatus | reverse complement strand
TACCTCTTTAAATCTTGTGATGAGCTCCTGACATACCTCTTGGTCGTTTCTTGTGAATTCCCCATCACCCTTCCTCAGTCTGATTACCTGGTCCTTGACTGTTGTTTTCCTCCTGATGTGGCTGTACAACAGCTTCGGGTCAGTCTTTACTTTTGATGCTATGTCATTTTCATATTGTCTCTGAGCCTCCCTTCTTATCTGTGCATATTCGTTTCTGGTTCTTCGGCTGATTTCTTTATTTTCCTGAGTTCTCTGTCTTCTGTACCTTTTCCATTCTCTAGTACACCTAGTTTTTGCCTCCCTACACCTTTGGGTGAACCAAGGACTCGTTCTGTTCTTTCCATTATTTCTGTTTCCCTTGGGAACAAACCTCTCCTCTGCCTCCTTGCATTTTGTTGCTACATAGTCCATTTCTTGTACTGGTTTTCCTGTCAGTTCCCTCTCCCACTGAATGTCTTGAAGGAAGTTCCTCATTCCTGAGTAGTTCCCCCTTTTGTAGTTTGGTTTTTTCCCAGCCTATTCCTGCTACTCTCTCCACTTGGAGCTCAACTATGTAGTCGAACCACAGAACCACGTGATCACTAGCTCCCAGGGGCCTTTCATACATGATACCCTCGATGTCCGAACTACTCAAGGTGAATACAAGGTCCAGCCTTGCTGGTTCATCCTCTCCTCTCTCTCTGGTAGTGTCTTTAACATGTTGATGCATGAGGTTTTCCAGTACCACATCCATCATCTTGGCTCTCCATGTTTTGGGACCCCCATGGGGCTCCAGGTTTTCCCAGTCAATCTCCTTGTGATTGAAATCACTCATAACTAGTAACTTTGCTCCCCCCATGTGTGCTCTCCTGGCCACCTCGGCTAGTGTGTCGATCATTGCTCTGTTGCTCTCATCGTATTCTCTTGGCCTCCTGCAGTTCTGTGGTGGGTTGTACATTAATGCAATTATCACCTTATGTCCCTCAGACTGGATTGTTCCTACTAAGTAGTCCCTTTCGCCCATGCCATCCATTCCTTCCATTTTCTCAAAATCCCACTGGTTTTTAATGAGCAGTGCAACTCCTCCTCCCCCTCTCCTCCCTCTGTCTTTCCTAAGGATTTGGTATCCGGATGGAAAGATTGAATCTGTTATTGTTCTGGTGAGTTTTGTTTCTGTGAGTGCTATTATGTCTGGGGATGTCTCTTTCTTTCTTACGTGCCACTCCTCATACTTGTTTGTTATTCCATCTGCATTTGTATACCACACCTTCAACTTCTTTTCTAAGACTGTGGTCTGGGAGGTATATTGGGGTTGGGGAAGTGGGAGACCTGGTAAGGAACTATGGGTTGTTGCTGTGGGGGTGGAGTTTGTAATGTAGTGGGTGGGGGCATTGGATGTGGCATGGGTGTTTTGATTTAGTGTGTTTGGTTGCACTGGGGTTGACCTGGTTGGGAGGCTTCTATAGGAAGTTGTGAGGGAGGCTGTATTTGACCTTCTTCCTGGGTCTGGGATCTCCGGTCTGTCTTCTCCATCCCCTCTCTTTCCTCCTTTCGCCTTTGTACCATCTCTCTCAGTTTCTGCCTTTCTTCTTGTGTTCTGTCGCGGTCGAGATACACCTTCCTGTATGCCGGCATGTCCCTTAATCGTGCTTTCTCCTGCAGGATCCTGGTCCGAGTCGCTTCTGCCTTGAAGGTCACTTTCACTGGCCGGGTTCTTTTTTTTTACAAACCCCCCTATTCTCCGAAAATTTTCCAGCTGGGTCATGTCGTCTTCTATTGCTTTCATGATGCTTTCAATTGCTTTTTTTTCCCTTTGTTTTCTTGCTTCATATGTTTCCCCTTCAACTTCCTGGAGCCCATACACAAAGACTGACCTCACCCTTTCATTCTCCCACTGCGTATCCCTGTGTATCCCCTCATTTAATTTGGTTTCCTGCACTGCAGCTTTCCTTTCTTCAGTTTCACTGGCTAATGTACTTGGGCTCAGTGGCCTGTCATTTTCCCTTCTCGGCTTTCCTTGGGCTCTGTTGTTGTCTGTTAGGGCCTCCACATATGTGTGTATGTGTGTGTGTGTATGTGTGTGTGTGTGTTTGTGTGTGTGTGTTTGTGTGTGTGTGTGTGTGTGTGTGTGTGTGTGTGTGTACTCACCTATTTGTGGTTGCAGGGATCGAGTCACAGCTCCTGGCCCCGCCTCTTCGCTGATTGCTACTAGGTCCTCTCTCTCCCTGCCCCATGAGCTCTATCATACCTCGCCTTAAAACTATGTATGGTTCCTGCCTCCACTACATCACTTTCTAGGCTATTCCATGGCCTGACTACTCTATGACTGAAGAAATACTTCCTAACATCCCTTTGATTCATCTGAGTCTTCAACTTCCAATTGTGACCTCTTGTGTCTGTGTCCCATCTCTGGAACATCCCGTCTTTGTCCACCTCGTCTATTCCGCGCAGTATTTTATATGTCGTTATCATGTCTCCCCTGACCCTCCTGTCCTCCAGTGTCGTCAGGCCGATTTCCCTCAACCTTTCTTCATAGGACGATCCCCGTAGCTCTGGGACTAGTCTTGTTGCAAACCTTTGCACTTTCTCTAATTTCTTGACGTGCTTGACTAGGTGTGGATTCCAAACTGGTGCTGCATACTCCAGTATGGGCCTGACGTAGATGGTATACAGAGTTTTAAACGAATCCTTACTGAGGTATCGGAACGCTATCCGTAGGTTTGCCAGGCGCCCGTATGCTGCAGCAGTTATCTGATTGATGTGCGCCTCAGGAGATATGCTTGGTGTTATACTCACCCCCAGATCTTTTTCCTTGAGTGAGGTTTGCAGTCTTTGGCCATCTAAACTATATTGTGTCTGCGGTCTTCTTTGCCCTTCCCCAATCTTTATGACTTTGCATTTGGCAGGGTTAAATTCAAGGAGCCAGTTGCTGGACCAGGCTTGTAGCCTGTCCATGTCTCTTTGTAGTCCTGCCTGATCCTCGTCCGATTTGATTCTTCTCCTTAACTTCACATCATCTGCAAACAAGGACACTTCTGAGTCTATCCCTTCCGTTATGTCGTTCACATATGTGTGTGTGTGTGTGTTTGTGTGTGTGTGTGTGTGTTTGTGTGTGTTTGTGTGTGTTTGTGTGTGTGTGTGTTTGTGTGTGTGTGTGTGTGTGTGTGTGTGTGTGTGTGTGTGTGTGTGTGTGTTTGTGTGTGTGTTTGTGTGTGTGTTTGTGTGTGTGTGTGTTTGTGTGTGCGTTTGTGTGTGTGTGTGACCCAACAATTAATAATTACACTAATAACTCATTACAGTTGTGACCAGGTGTGGACGTGTCAGTGGCTCATTACTTTATAATTTATTCATGATTGTAACCATGTATAGACGTGTACATGATTTATTACCTTATTATTATTAAAGATTAGCCGGTATTCTCCCGGCCCGGGATTTATTTCCTTTGTAACTTGTGAGTTCATTACCTTTGTACCTTGTTCAACTATCAAAACTTTGAGGACCAGTTCCTGGACCCATTATGTACCTTTGTAATCTTTTGACTACCACCCACACCATGGGTATGGGGTGACTACCACCCACACCATGGGTATGGGATGACTACCACCCACACCATGGGTATGGGGTGACTACCACCCACACCATGGGTATGGGGTGACTACCACCCACACCATGGGTATGGGGTAACTACCACCCACACCATGGGTATGGGGTGACTACCACCCACACCATGGGTATGGGGTGACTACCACCCACACCATTGGTATGGGGTGACTACCACCCACACCATGGGTATGGGATGACTACCACCCACACCATGGGTATGGGGTGACTACCACCCACATCATTGGTATGGGGTGACTACCACCCACACCATTGGTATGGGGTGACTACCACCCACACCATGGGTATGGGGTGACTACCACCCACACTATGGGTATGGGGTGACTACCACCCACACCATGGGTATGGGGTAACTACCACCCACACCATGGGTATGGGGTGGCTACCACCCACACCATGGGTATGGGGTGACTACCACCCACACCATGGGTATGGGATGACTACCACCCACACCATGGGTATGGGGTGACTACCACCCACACCATGGGTATGGGGTGACTACCACCCACACCATTGGTATGGGGTGACTACCACCCACACCATGGGTATGGGATGACTACCACCCACACCATGGGTATGGGGTGACTACCACCCACATCATTGGTATGGGGTGACTACCACCCACACCATTGTTATGGGGTGACTACCACCCACACCATGGGTATGGGGTGACTACCACCCACACTATGGGTATGGGGTGACTACCACCCACACCATGGGTATGGGGTGACTACCACCCACACCATGGGTATGGGGTGGGGTATGGGTATGGGGTGACTACCACCCACAGGATGGGTATGGTGTGACTACCACCCACACCATGGGTATGGGGTGGCTACCACCCACATGATGGGTATGGTGTAACTACCACCCACACCATGGGTATGGGGTGACTACCACCCACACCATGGGTATGGGGTGGCTACCACCCACATGATGGGACTACCACCCACACCATGGGTATGGGGTAACTACCACCCACACCATGGGTATGGGGTGACTACCACCCACACCATTGGTATGGGGTAACTACCACCCACACCATGGGTATGGGGTAACTACCACCCACACCATGGGTATGGGGTAACTACCACCCACACCATGGGTATGGGGTAACTACCACCCACAGCATGGGTATGGGGTGACTACCACCCACACCATGGGTATGGGGTGACTACCACCCACACCATGGGTATGGGGTAACTACCACCCACACCATGGGTATGACTACCACCCACACCATGGGTATGGGGGTAACTACCACCCACACCATGGGTATGACTACCACCCACACCATGGGTATGGGGTGAGTACCACCCACACCATGGGTATGGGGTAACTACCACCCACACTACCACCCACACCATGGGTATGGGGTAACTACCACCCACACCATGGGTATGGGGTCACTACCACCCACACCACTACCACCCACACCATGGGTATGGGGTGACTATGGGTATGGGGTGACTACCACCCACACCATGGGTATGGGGTAACTACCACCCACACCATGGGTATGGGGTGACTACCACCCACACCATGGGTATGGGGTAACTACCACCCACACCATGGGTATGGGGTAACTACCACCCACACCATTGGTATGGGGTGACTACCACCCACACCATTGGTATGGGGTGACTACCACCCACACCATGGGTATGGGGTGACTACCACCCACACCATGGGTATGGGGTGACTACCACCCACACCATGGGTATGGGGTACATAATATCTCTAAGTACTTCAAAGTTATATTTTCAATGTTTACTGTGAGACTAAAATATATTAAAAAGAGATATAAATTGGAAGATAGTCCCTCAAGGAAGGTTCCTTGACGCGGTGAGAGGCTCTTGATCTAGGGTATTGGATCTGTGCTCCAGTTCCCTGGATTGACCCTGAATACCTTCCACATCACCCCCCCCCAGGCGCTGTGGGGGGGTGACGGGTTTAGTGCTCCCCCTTGATTATAATTGGAAGAAAAACACCTGACATATTAACTAATAATAACAAGTATTAATAGTAGTAAATATATAAAATAGTGAAATAAACGTAATATAATCTAGTATCTATAAAAGTGACAGTACCAACAGGTTGGTAAGACACATGTGCAACAGTTAGGTATCTTTATTCCGAAACGTTTCGCCTACACAGTAGGATTCTTCAGTCGAGTACAGAGGAGGTAGCAAAGGCATTGTAGATGTAAAGACGATGTAATCAGTCCATCACCTCGGAAAACTTAGTTTTCAGGTAGTCAGTCCCTCAGCCTGGAGAAGAGTTTTGTTCTATAGAATGGAACAATGGAACATTCCTCCAGCCTATGGAACAAAACTCTTCTATAGGCTGAGGGACTGACCACCTCAAAACTACGTCTTCAAGAGTGATGGACTGATTATAACGTCGTCACATCTCTACTGCTCCTGCGTACTCCCCTGGACTCGACTGAAGAAGCCTACTGTGTAGGCGAAACGTTTCGGAATAAAGATACCTAACTGTTGCACATGTGTCTTACCAAAATGTACTGAAGACAATCTTTTACGTGGGGAAGGGAGGTACACTGACGTAGATGAAGAGTTCTTGCTCCCAGGACTCTGGAGTTGATACAGTCTCCGCTGATCAAACCTGGAAACCCTCCACCTCCACTCAACATGTCTGCAAAGTATAGCACTTTTTTTCACTTGCATTTATGTACTACTTCCCTAGAACTTTTTACTGTTTTGTAGCTTATGATCTTTCAGAAATGGTGGCTCGACCCTTCAGGAATGGCACTGTGGTATTGGAACTACTCTATTTTCTTGGACTAAACCTGATTACCTTCCCTTCTGTATGACCCTAACGAGTTTAGCTCTTCACCATGGATATAATTGTATCTTTTGGCATGGCAAATCTTGGCATGGAAAATCTTGGAAGGAATGGTCCCAAATCTGCACACAGAAATCACTCCCTACGAAAGTAAAAGACTGGGCAGGCGATGCAAAATGCCGCCAATAAAAAGTAGGGGCGCCATTGGTACACTAAGAGAAAACACCATAAGTGTCCGGGGCCCAAGACTGTTCAACAGCCTCCCATCAAGCATTAGGGGAATTGCCAATAAACCCCTGGCTGCCTTCAAGAGAGAGCTGGACAGATACCTAAAGTCAGTGCCGGATCAGCCGGGCTGTGGCTCGTACGTCGGACTGCATGCGGCCAGCAGTAACAGCCTAGTTGATCAGGCCCTGATCCATCGGGAGGCCTGGTCATGGACCGGGCCGCGGGGGCGTTGATCCCCGGAATAACCTCCAGGTAACCTCCAGGTATGGCATGAATTCATGAATAAAGATAACAGGGTTCGTTTCTTGGTCTCTGTCGGGCGCCATTACTCGTGGGTAATGAGTGGAGTCAATTTTCAACTATGGAGTGTGGGATGGTGGGTCTGAGTAGTGAACTGTTACTTGTGACATGTAACACACCAGTTTCTGTAACTGATTTCCTAAGACTATAACTAATTTTGCAAGAGTACAGCTAATTTCGCAAGACTACAACTAGTATCCTTGTAATTCTGATAATGCCTTTTGTAGGCAGCATTCATACACCGTTACCAACATTCATGCATATCAACACTGCTACCCACCTGACAAGTGACATCAGGGTACTGGCGTGGTAAATACTGAAATTCCTCGGGTAATGTTATTACAGAGCAGGAGAAGAGTGTATTATGGGGCATTTGTTCCCATCCCTTCAGTATTGACACTGTACTTGTTTGAGTGTGTATGGCAGGATGTATCACACACAGCTGTATGTATCTCCTACTTTATAGCCAAGCTGGTCAAAGAACCCAGCTTTCTGAAATAAATTAAACACACATAACTGGCCACGGTTACCCTTAGTCTAAGGGTAACCGTGGCCAGTGACACCTACGCTTTTCCGAGACCTCTCTCCCTGCTTTGGTTGCTCCCTTGCAACATTGCACAGCTCCTGATGACGCACTGAGAAGTGTGAAAGTACTTGAGCTAAAGATTTCCACCCCCCTCCGTGGCTTGTCCTGCATATATATATATATATATATATATATATATATATATATATATATATATATATATATATATATATATATATATATATATATATATACACACACACAATAAGATCACAGTAAACAGGTGATTTCAGAATATGCAAAACAACCACTGTGAAAGACTAGTGAAATTTCAAGCGATTTCGTGATTTCTCACATTATCAAGGAACTTGATAATGTGAGAAGTCACGAAAGCGCTTGGAATTTTACTATTCTTTCACAGTGGTTGTTTTGCATATATATATATATATATATATATATATATATATATATATATATATATATATATATATATATATATATATATATTAGTGTGTGTTGTGCTTAATAAGTAAAACTTACGATTTTGGCATAAATAGCAACGCTCTTCTTGCCGAATAAGGCAAGCGAATATTTGTGTATGCAATAATTTCGCAAAAAATCTTATCTAAAATATAAATAGTTGAATTAAGCTAAATTAAATTTAGCTTGTTATAATAAGGTTAGGTAAGTTTTCTAAGGTACTTTTGGTACAAATTATTAATTTTTCCATTAACATAAATAAAAATATATCTTTAAACGTATAAGAGAAAATTTTAGAAAGAATTTTAAATGAGTTCTTGCTAATTGACCAGCTTTTCCTATTGGGCACGACATATTATATATCTAGGTTCGAAGCTTGAAGATGATGAGTTAGGCAAGAGACCTCTGTACTGTCTGCGTGTCAAAGTGACACATATACAGTACAATAACAAGCGAAACCTTCGTCTAGGTAAGAAACAAATAGTGAAAACTTGAATCTAATTCAATTCTCATTACCTTCATGTGTTCGAACTGAACTTGAGAAGCTACTTGATTATTGAGGACATCTGCGCGAGTACAAATAGGAAGCGTGTCTGTATGGCGCTCAGCAGACGGAGGATCAAGCCTGCACCGCGTCTCGCGACGAATGACCCACATGGGTTTAACTCTTAACGTGACTTATTTAATTTAATTACTTGCTTGATCATATTTGTAGTTGAGGTCTTTTCTGAAGTTGATCAGTGTGTATGTGTGTGTGTGTGTGTGTGTGTGTGTGTGTGTGTACTCACCTAGTTGTACTCACCTAGTTGTGATTGCGGTGGTCTGTTCACAGCTCCTGGCCCCGCCTCTTCAACTGGCCGCTACCCGGTCACTCTTCCCGCTTTATTATACCTCTTAAAGCTATGTATGGATCCTGCCTCCAGTACATCACTTCCCAGACTATTCCACTTCCTGACAACTCTGTGAAGAAATATTTCCTAAGATCCCTGTGGTTAATCTGGGTCTTCAACTTCCAACTGCGACCCCTTGTTGCTGTGCCCCATCTCTGGAACATCCCGTCTCTGTCCACCTTGTCTATCCCTCTCAGTATTTTATATGTCGTTATCATATCCACCCCTATCTCTCCTGTCTTCCAGTGTCGTCAGGTCGATTTCCCTTAACCTCTCCTCGTAGGACATAACCCTTAACTCCGGGACTAGTCTTGTTGCAAACCTTTGCACTTTCTCTAGTTTCCGTACATGCTTGGCTAGATGAGGGTTCTACACTGGCGCTGCATATTCCAATATGTGCCTAACGTACACGGTGTACAGGGTCCTGAATGACTCCTTATTTAGATGTCGGAATGCTGCTCTGAGGTTTGCTAGGCGCCCGTATGCTGCAGCAGTTATTTGGTTGATGTGCGCCTCAGGAGATGTGCCTGGTGTTATACTCAAACCAAGATCCTTTTCTTTGAGTGAGGTTTGTAGGCTCTGGCCCCCTAGACTGTACTCTGTCTGTTGCCTTCTTTTCCGTTCCCCAGTCTTCATGACTTTGCACTTGGTGGGGTTGAACTCCAGGAACCAGTTGCTGGACCAGGCCTGCAGTCTGTCCAGATCCCTCTGTAGTTCTGCCTGATCCTCGTCCGAATGAATTCTTCTCATCAACTTCACATCATGTGCAAACAGGGACACTAATGAGCCTATTCCTTCCGTCGTGTTGGTCACCAATACCAGAAACAGCACCGGTCCTAGGACTGATCCCTGTTGCACCCCGCTCGTTACAGGCGCCCACTGGCACCTCGCCACATACCATGATTCGTTGTTGTCTTCCTGACAAATATTCCCTGATCCATTTTAGTGCCTTCCCTGTTATCCCTGCCTGGTCCTCCAGCTTCCGCACTAATCTCTTGTGTGGAACTGTGTCAAACGCCTTCTTACAGTCCAAGAAAATGCATTCTACCCACCCCTCTCTTTTGTCTTATTGCCATCACCCTGTCATAGAACTCCAGTAGGTTTGTGACGCAGGATTTCCTGTCCTTGAACCCATGCTAGTTGTCGTTGATAAGCTCATTCCTTTCGAAGTGCTCCACCACTCTTCTGATAATTTTCTCCATGACCTTACATACTATACACGTCAGTGACACTGGTCTGTAGTTTAATGTTTTGTGTCTGTCTCATTTTTTAAAAATTGGGACTACATTTGCTGTCTTCCATACTTCCGGTAGTCGATGTTTCAATAGATGTGTTGATAGTTGTTTGTAGTACACAAAGTGCCTCTGCTCCCTCTCTCAGGATCCATGGAGAGATGTTATCCAGCCCTATCGCCTTTGAGGTATCTAGCTCGCTTAACAGCCTCTTCACTTCTTCCTCGGTTGTATGTATTGTGTCCAACACTTGATGGTGTACCCCACCTCTCTGCATTTCTGGAGGCCCTTCTGTCTCCTCGTGTGTGTGTGTGTGTGTGTGTGTGTGTGTGTGTGTGTGTGTGTGTGTGTGTGTGTGTGTGTGTGTGTGTGTGTGTGTGTGTGTGTGTGGTGACGTGTGTGTGGCGTGTTAGTGAGAGCCAACCACGGTGAAGTATGGTGAGCCACTCACGACACCGCCATCCGCTATCTTCCCAACACTCATGTGATCTGTTGATAAGGTATTTATAGAAATCACTAATATGTAGTGGGCAACGCAGCTTCAGTAGCTTGCTAATCTAATGGCATTTAACATTCAAAGAGCATTGTGATATTGAAGTATGAATTATATGAGGTTTAATCTTCTCAATATTTAAAGACATGTCAAAATCAAGTTGTATAATATCTTAACAGTGTGTGATGATGACACTACGATTGAGTGTAGCAGGTGTAATCCAGTGGTCAGTGCTGCTGTAGCCTACCATAGTTCCATCTGCTTCCTCACCTTCACAGTGGTCAGTGCTGCTCTAGCCTACCATAGTTCCATCTGCTACCTCACCTTCACAGTGGTCAGTGCTGCTCTAGCCTACCGTAGTTCCATCTGCTACCTCACCTTCACCTACCTGTCCTGCCTTACACACACACAATTGCAGGGCCCCAGTCATAGTCCAGACACCACCCCATCTTAGGTTTTACCTGACTCATAAATCAACAACAATATGGGTGATCATATCTAATACTTAAGACTTTCCTGTGAGACATTATCTGATAGATTACTGACGTCACTATGTTGACACACTGCTTCCTCACACTCGTGATATGTAGGACGGACCTCGGCAGATATATATTACGTCGTACACTCTTCACCTATTATCTATTATACAGCCTCACGCGAATATGTATTAAAGAGTCATTTTGCAAACTAAAAAATGTGACTTACCTTTACCCAAACAAAACAGAAGCACTTTTGCCATCACTTGAACTCTGTCTCTTCAGAAAAGCGAATAATTACTTAGTACCTCGCCAAGCCTCAATGTTCCCACGCACCTTTCAAGTACAGTCACCACAATTCCTTCCTCTAAAACACAAGTCTGACTAACCCGCCCTGAATCAGCATAATAATTACTATGCTTACGTAAGGCACTGTAGTTTTTGGTTATATGACCGAGGCCTTGTGTTGGCGTACTAGGTTTGAATTTGGGTGGAGCCGCCTCTTCCTTATTTAATCACAGTATACGTACTGCACATGAAATAAATCTTTAGAATTGGTTGCAAATTTTCTTGTTTAAACTGTTTAAACTTGTTTAAACTGTTTTGTCCACAGATGACACTCGTAATTTAACATGCTTTTAGATGTCTTCTTAATTCAAAATTCGCTGTGGAAAATGTCATACTGGTAATTATTATATTATATTATTATCACAAAAAGTGCCAGACTTCTGAGTAATGTTTTGAGGCTGTGTAAGATGATTAATAACGCGATGATTTTACTAAAGTAAGACTGTTTCTAGTCACACACAGGAGATTTGTAAAAAGGCTTGACAGCACACAGTATCAGAGGAAACATTCGTGATAGGCAACAGAGGGTGTGCACGAATGCTTTGAAATCAGACTGGGGGATCAGTCACAAGTGTCGCTCAACAGGGTAGGTTTTAGGCTTCTTTTTGTTGGTAATCTACATTAATCTAGAGTCATAATCTACAGCACGTAGTGATAAAGCCACTGGATGGCGCAATGTCTACATAGTAAAGATGCCCAGATGTTGTACGTGCGTATAATTATACAACATTTAACTTGAGGGAATAAAAAGCGACATGAATAAATTTGGTGACAATACAAAAAAGTCGACTAATAAATTCAGATAGATCTGTGTGGGAGAAACGTAGCATGTGTGTATTTTTCCAACAGTTACATTTAGTTTCAAAAAGTTTTCGCCCAAGCAGTAGGCTTCTTCAGTCAAATACGGAAGTCACTAAATAATGAGACAACAAAAGCAATGGAGATATAAAGTGAAGTAGTTTTGAGGTGGTCAGTCCCATGAGAAGTGTTCAGCTTCGTAGTTTTTAACAATGTTTAAAACTATGAAACTAAACACTTCATGACTCAGGGACTGACCACTTCAAGATTAATGGACTGATAATAAATTTTGGTTTGAAATCTTCACAGTATTTACCAAGTGAACTATTTATCTCATATCTCTGGGTAGTCTCGTTTCTGATCTTCACCGTACGTAAAGTGCCACATATCACCTTTTTTTTTTTTTTAACCTCTGCAGAAACTCCTCGCTTCTAGCTCTCATGACATTCTTCTGCACTCAGGCAAAGGGTGGGTTCATTCCAGTTAGGACACAACTCATTTTGTCCAAGTACCAGGAGGGCACAACCTATTTTTCCTGTCCCTCTCACAGAATGTATGATCCAAGTATCTCTCCAGCAATAAAAATGGGTTAACCCCGATCTTTCCTTACCATTGCCCTCGTTCATTGCTACATTTACTGTAGAATGAGACACATGTGCAGCATTTTGAAATCTTTATTGAGGAAACGTTTTACCAGCCAGTGGCTTCTTCAGTCCAAAACAGAGAAGAACGGTGGAAGATGAGGAGGAGTTTGAGGTAATCAGTCCCTCAGCCTGGAATCGATGTGTTCAGTCCATCAGTCTTCAGAAAACCTAAACTCCTCCTCATCTTCCAACGTTCTATTCTGCATTAGACTGAAAAAGCCACTGGCTGGCGAAACGCTTCCTCAAATAAAGATTCCCAAGTGTTGCACAAGTGTTTCTTCAACTTGTGGGTTTTCTAAACCGACAAGTTGAAGAATGAAACAGAAGTTGTCTTACATTCGTCCTGGAGCTAAGCATAAGTATTAACAGTTTCCAACTGCTTCATCCTTCCTCCTGGCTTTAAACTTTGCTTCTTTATTCACCACTGACCAGTCTTTTCCGTGAGCTTCAGCCTTGCTCACATGAGCACTGCCACGACATCTGTCGTTCCTCTCCCTCAGCAGCAGTGGGTGTCTCCTAGCTTCTCTAACTCGACATTCACGTGATGTTACAACTGATCCAGTGAAAGACAGTTACACATACTGAATGCACGTTATCACGTCATTACAGGAAACGGGTCAATTCTCTACTTCACAGACAGTACTTACAACCGCATAAATCGAATAAGAAAAAATATCTAATTTTCCGCTTAATAATCTTAATACCCCAAATTCAGGTCAATAACTCCAACCAACCAAAGTATTCATTCGAAGAAGTAAATCTACCATTTGTTTCCAACATTATGCAAGGCAAACTTAGCCATCATCTGGTCAATCTTGAGAAGATCGGTAAGATCTGGTCTAGCTTGTTGAGAAGATCGATAATATCCGGAGGCTTGTAACTAGGCTAGTCCTGGGACTGAGGGAACTACCATATATATGGACAGAGAATAAAGAAAATAAGCCTAATCTAAACACCATAGAGGACAGGATGGCCAGGGGTCATGATCACAGCTTACGTGATACCCGGAGAGATTGACTGGGCAGATAACTGAAAAGGAAATAAAACAGGAAGACTCGGGTATAGATGTAATCCAAAAGTACTATTGAAACACTGAAAGATTTCTGAATACTTCAGTATCAGGGTGGTGACTTAGTGGACTGATGAAGTGATGGTAACCTGTGCATAAGTTGAAGAACATATGTGGCATGGCACAGTATGTTCATAACCAGTAATGAAGGCAGTGGAATTACAAGTGTGATAAATTAATGTTCACTACCTATTTGCCTTATTTTTTGTTGAATTTGTATTTATTTCTTTTAGGGCTCGTGAGGCATGGAAGAGATTCGTCTGGTGTGGATGAAGCAGTTGCATCTTTCTTCCACCAGCAGCAGCAGCAGCAGCACCTGCTGCCTGTGTTGACCCCCACATCCTCTCTCCTCAACACATGAAGCTCTGCTCATCACCCAATCAACACTAACACCTTCACTCATCTCGTACTTTCTGCATCACATATCTAAAACACAAGTAAGGGCGCATTGTTGATGGTAAAGACCACTGCCGGTTACTGACCAATGGACGGAATGGAGTAAATGAGGCGGATTGTTGTTGGTGGTAAAGACCGCTGCCGGTTACAGACCAGTATACGGGATGGAATAAATAAGTATAGCAAACATGGCCGACACTTTTGATACCGACAGTGAAGTGGAGTATGAAGATTGTATATCATTTGATGTCCAGGAGCCGAAAATGAAAATCTTGGAGGTGCACAAACCAGTCCTTTCCAATATAGTCATAGAAGACTTAGAAATAGTACATACTTGTGAAGGTTCGAGTTCGACTACTAATAAAATTTGCTCAAGTACTTTAAGGGACAACAGTAAAGAAAATAAGTTACGGGCTTGTGAAGGCTGTATAAGTTCACCTGATCAAGTCGGAGGTTTGGAGGGCTCTCTGAATTCACAAGCTATAGGTACCATCAGTTCTCCAGGAAAATGTTACATCAATTGTTTGCCAAACGAGATCTTACTGCACATTTTCTCGTTTCTTAGTGTGCGTGAGTTGTGTATCAGTGTTGTCCCTGTATGTACCACCTGGCGGGACTTGGCCAAAGACAAAACACTGTGGACAAATCTAGTGTTTTCTTTTCAGCACCGTGTAGAGGGAGAGAGAATAAAGAGCTTACTGACAGCATCGCCTTTGTTGGTCTCACTGGAACTTCAGAGTCGAGAGGACGGTGGAGACTTGTTGCTACACGCAGCAGCTTCTTGTCCTAAACTCCAGGAACTCACTGTCAAATTTTGTGATGATTTAACAGAGAGAGTGTTTAAATCTTTAAAGAGGAATTGTCCCAACATACGTTATTTGAATGTAGAAGGCTCAAAAGTATGCTCCACTCAGTGTTACCATCTAATTGCTGGCTTCGGCCAATTGAGATATTTGAATTTATCTCATTGTCAGTTGTTAGATAATGCAGGATTGACAGCTATTGCAAGACAGTGTAACCATCTTGAATATCTTGACATTGATGGCATTACACATATACACGACTCTTCAGTAATGTGTCTCACAAAGGCGCTAAGTCACTGTATCAAGAACTTATTCCTAGATGGCGAACATTTAACAGATGCTTCATATTTGTCACTTCGAGAGTGTACACTTCTTCAGAAGCTCGGGATTTCATTTTGTGAAGAAATGACCGATGTTGGACTGTCTGGGATAAATGGTCTGAAACACCTGACCTGGCTGAAGCTTCGCAAAGGTAGCCAGTTGACTCCTTATGGCTTGACAGCTCTCTTCCAGAAGGAAGGGTTATCACAGTTAGCCTATTTGAACCTTGGCGAGTGCTGCCTTATGGACGACTCAGTGCTGATTGCTCTTGCGTCTACCTGCCCTAGGCTGGTCCATCTAGTGTTGCACTGGTGCTGGGAAGTAACAGATGCAGGTATTTCTGCTGTGGTGGCTGGCTGCCCACGACTTCGAGTCCTAGATTTGGTCGGAGTTGTGCAGCTTACTGGCACATCATTCACAAATGTTCCCACAGCTCTTCCTGACCTCCTTATATTAGATCTTGAACAGTGCAACTGTATTGATGAAACCATCTTATACAGTATAGTATCTGAGAAGCCTTCACTTAGAGTGTTCGACTACTGGGGGGATCCTGTAGTGCCGCCTGAACCAGACGACAAGGAAGGAGTCTTCAAAAGTTGGAAACGTTTTAGGATAGAAAATAAATGTAAAGAAATAAAATCACTAACCGAAAAAGTCTCTCCCTAGGATTGCTATGGGCTTGCCATCATTGCAAATAATGCACTTCAATAGCCTTGGATTAAGTTCTGTGATCATCACTACTATTGTTTACCATAGCAGGACATGAGATAGATTGTCATAGTTTCTCTAAATTTTAAAATATTTTTCAACGTTTAGAAAAAGTGTTTAACATTTTGAGAGTGAATATGTTGCCATTAATTCTTATTTCCACAAAACCACACTTTTTTTACTCGTCTATAATTAGAGATGTAAACCATTAAAATGTGCTTCTTATATACTTGATAAATAGCAATAACAAATTAATTTAAAATATAAAAAAAGAATGTTTTAATTAACACACGAAATTAATAAATTTTAATAGAATGGCAAATTGACAAAAACTGCAATAATTTAGGACGTGTATAATGAAAACTTTTTGGTCCTGGCGCCTTGGTCACTGCAGATATACAAGGAGGATAAAAACATGAGTTATATAGTAGGAGAGACTCTTCAGAGGAATTGTAGACTGGCAGCATGCTGCTGTCTCTGCTGGTGCATGGAATAAAGTTTGATGATCATGTGTGTCAGCACTGTCCCACCCACCGGCAGAGACAACAGCATGCTACTAGTCTTGTCTTCCCTATTATATAAGCTCATTCTTACCCTAATGTACATTGGCAGTGAACAAGGTCCCAGGACCGAAAGGTTTTCATTAAACATGTCCAAGTTATTACATAGTTTTTCCACTGCTTGTTGATATCACATAACTATAATTATTAAAAGTTTTTGTTTTAATCGCTCTCAACACGTTGGTGCTTCAGGATTTTGATTCAACTGTGAGTTTTGTTCCTACAGAAATACAGTTCTTAGGCGTTAAAATGATTGTATTATCAAAATTCTTTATGGATGTTATTTTATTGTAGAGTTTTATATATTTACAAAGCAAGCATGAAGCAAACTCCAGGGAGGCTGGAGTGAGGTAGGTAAGTCAGCAGTCACATGGATGGGTGAGGCCTTTTGGTGCTAGGTTACTCAGTACTAGGCTTTTCATGCTTAGATCATGTTTCCAGAAAAGTTATGCCACACTGGACCACTGCACTCTTTTCGCTCAAGTGATCACTAGATGTGATCAATGCATACCTTCAAAGACACTAGCATTATGCCCTTGGTGAATATAAACAATGGAAGACTAGCGAGAGACTCCGATACTTCAATGTGGCACACATGTAAGACTCCATTACAATAAAACTCGTTACCCTTCTGCAACGCTCTCATTTCAGCCAGATTCACTTCTTTTGCTACTCCAAGTTTCGGCCATCAAATGAATTTCTGCTTGTCTTGTTATTGTTTTCATGTGCTACAAAAGCTGGTGGCCATCCATCACACTGCGGGACATGTGGTTCTCACAGCACGATCATCAAAGACAACCACTTCCTGTCACTGAGGCATCTAATTTAAGATCCCATAATTTTGAGTTATATCTCATTTTAATGCAGCTTTCTACATGATGCCAGTTAATATTTGTTTCTAATAAATTCTTGAAAAACAGTACTGGAGTTTCACTTTCACCACACTATTTCTCCAAAGTGGTGATACAGAGGTAAATAACAATACAACCTCTCAGTCTTTTCAAGCCTCTTCAAGGAGGGGGGGGGCTCCTTGCCATAGTGAAGAGGCTCTTGGTCTGACGAATTAGACCTTTTGGTCTCCTTCCTCAGACTGAACCTAATTATCCCCCCAATCCCTCCCTTCCCTATCCAATCCTCCCCATCTCCCCTTTTCCCTTTCCTCCTCTCCCTATCCCTCCCCTTATTACCTTCCTGTTTTCAGCCTTTGGGATTCTAACCACAGGTACACTAGTTCCTAGGTAGGGGAAGGGCACTATGGTCCCTCCCATTCCATTGAGGTCCATGGTGATGTAGTTTGCCATGGAATCTGGATCACCTGGGGATATCCCACTCCCTCTCCGGTCTCCTGGAGGGTAGCTTTGGGTGTGCTTCAGGTGACGGGTGTATCTCTGGAAGCTGCCTTTTGAATCCCGGGGGATGGTGACCGAAGGAGGTATGACACAAACAACCCACACATAGGAGAAAGGAGCTTATGACAACGTTTCAGTCCGACTTGGACCATTTACAAAGTCACACTAACAGAAAGGAGAGAATATTATTATTATTATAATCATAAAGAAGCGCTAAGCCACAAGGACTATACAGCGCTGCAGGGCAGGAAGGAAGCGAGGGCATCAGGTGGCAAAAGGGAGATGGATGAGTAATAGGTTACGGATAACAGCGGGGCAGTGGATGGTGAAAGGGTAAAGGGCAGCAAGAGACTGAACTAGAAAGGGCTGAGGGGAGTGCAAAAAGTATCATCAGAGTTTGTGGAGTAAATCAGTCGTTGTCAAGAAGTCAATGAGAGAGTCAGGATTAAAGGAGGGTCCATCAGCAAGAAGGGAAGGTAAAGAGAGAGTAGTAGAATGAAGACGACGTTGGAGGTAAATTCTGCGTGCTCGTTGATAGAGAGGGCAGTCTAACAGAATGTGGCTAATCGATACTGGAACTTGACACTGCTCACAGAGAGGAACAAGGTGCCTCTCCATGAGATACCCATGAGTAAGACAAGTGTGGCCAATGCGAAGGCGGGAGAGAGTGGTCTCCCAACCTCGGCACTGATGACAGGAAGACGGCCAGTAACCTATGCTCGGTTTAACAGAATGAAGTTTGTTACCGAGCAGAGTTGACCAACGTTGTTGCCAACGGGTGCGAAGGTGGGTAGCTATTGCAGCAAAATAGTCCAGAAATGGAACACCTCGATAGGAAATTGGTAGGTCATGTACTGCTGACCGCGCAGCAGTGTCTGCCTGTTCATTGCCCTGTACGTCGACATGACCAGGGACCCAACAAAAAACAATATCTTCATGTTTGGTAGAGATACGGCGTAGCCAAAGTTGGATACGGAGAACTAGGGGATGAGATGTATCAAATTTTCGTATAGCCTGTAGAGCACTAAGGGAGTCTGAGACTACTACAAATGATGACACAGGCATAGATGCGATACGAATAAGTGCTGCAAGAATGGCATACAGTTCAGCAGTAAAAATGCTAGCTGAAGATAGTAAATGCCCCCGCACGACGCTGTCCGGAAACACTGCTGCGAATCCGACGCCGTCTGAAGACTTAGAGCCATCTGTGTACACAGCAGTGGCATGAGAATGGGAGTGGAAGTGATCAAGAAAAAGAGAGCGGGAAGCCACCGTAGGCAGTTGAGCTTTTGAGCAAGGGAGTGAGAAAGAACAGACCCAAACAGCTGGAACTTCCCAGGGGGGTAGGGAAAAGTGAGATGCTACATGAACATATAAAGGTGGTAACTGAAGGGAAGACAAGAGTGAATGTAGGCGAAGAGAAAAGGGACGGAGCAAACAGGGGCGGCGAATGAATAAAGAATGTCTACTAATATCGGTGACCATTCTATAAATGGAAGGATTGTGTAGATCGTGAGAGCGTACATAGTAGCGAAGGCAATGGGCATCACGGCGATCAGACAAGGATGGAACATTTGCTTCTGTATAGAGGCTCTCAACAGGGGAAGAGCGAAAAGCACCAAGGCACAAACGTAAGCCTTGGTGATGGATAGAGTTAAGGCTAGAGAGAGTAGCAGGAGAGGCCGCTGAATAAATCTGGTCACCATAATCGAGTTTCGATAAAATGAGGGCTGAATGTAGGCGGAGCAGAGTTCGACGATCAGCTCCCCAGGAAAGATGAGCAAGGGTTTTAAGAAGGTTTAGCCGGCTGTGACAAGTTGCCTTCAGAGAGGTAATGTGAGGTTTCCAGGATAACCAACGGTCAAAGAGAAGGCCTAGAAACCTGACTATCACGTTCGGGGATACGGGAGCCATAGAGATACAAAGGATGATCGGAGATAACAGAGCGTCTAGTGAAAGCAATTTGGCGAGTTTTGGTACTTGAAAATTTAAACCCATGCGTGGTGGCCCAAGTGGAAACACGGTCGACCGCATGCTGGAGAGAAACTGCAATAAGGTGACAGTCAGCGCCTGCACAAGCAATAGCGAAGTCATCAACATAGAGTGATGACCAAATATTGGGTGGAAGAACAGAGGCCAAATCATTTATAGCAAGGAGAAAAAGTGTTGTGCTTAGAACACATCCCTGAGGGACACCTTCAGCTTGGACGAAGTCCGGGGAAAGAACATTATTGACTCGAACACGGAAATGTCTGTCAGTTAAAAAGTTCTTAAGGAAGGATGGTAGATTGCCTCGGAGGCCTAAGGAATGGGCCTGGGCCAAAATATTATACCTCCAAGTTGTGTCATATGCCTTCTCAAGGTCAAAAAATATGGCAATAACTGAGTGATTATTCACAAAGGCATTACGAACATACGTATCCAAGCATAGTAAGGGGTCTATGGTAGAACGACCCTTACGAAAGCCATATTGACTAGTGGAGAGACTGTTGCGAGTCTAAATACCACATTAAACGTCAATTTATGAGGTGTTCCATCACTTTGCAAACTGCACTAGTAAGAGCGATGGGGCGATAGTGGGAGGCATCATGTCCTGTAGTACCCGGTTTGCGGAAAGGGAGAA
The DNA here is from genome assembly GCF_038502225.1 of Cherax quadricarinatus. Taxonomy (NCBI): domain Eukaryota; kingdom Metazoa; phylum Arthropoda; class Malacostraca; order Decapoda; family Parastacidae; genus Cherax; species Cherax quadricarinatus. The sequence continues at coordinate 35,043,145 of NC_091309.1, read as the reverse complement.
CAATGGCAGATTTCCACAGCTGGGGAAGAACTCCTTGTGCCCAAATAAGATTGAAGAGGTGTAAGAGGACTACAAGGGCTGACCGATGTAAATGTTGTAACATACGAATATGAATGTCGTCAGGCCCAGCTGCCGATGATCGGCAAGCTGAGAGCGTTGCCTCCAGTTCTTGAAGTGTAAAAGGCACATTATACTGTTCTTCTCTGAGAGAAGAAAAGTCCAAGGGTACTAACTCTCTGGCAGACTTTGAGGAAAGAAACGAGGGGCATAGATGGAGCCCTCGGGAAATACGGACCAGATGTGTGCCAAGTTCAATGGCAACGTCGAGAGGGTTTGCTACATCAACACCAGTGACCCGTAGAACAGGAGCCGGGTCAGGAGAGTATTTACCACTCAATTTCCTCACTTTTTTCCAGACTGCACTCATAGAAGAAGCAGAGATGATGGTGGAAACAGTCTCGCCAACAAGTGCATTTAGCTTCACGGATGACACGGCGAGCGATCGCACGCTTCTGCTTAAAAGCAACAAGTCTCTCAGCGGTTCTATTGTACCGGTACCTGCCCCATGCAGCACGTTTCAAACGTACTGCACGAGCACAAGCAGGAGACCACCAAGGAACGCACTTCTGAGAATGCCTGCCTGAGGTTTGGGGTATAGAATGAGAAGCTGCGGTATAAACTGATGTCGAGATGTGTAGGAGCTCATCAATGGAGGATGAAGAAGGAACCTCACTAAAAGCAGTGAGGTGTGAGTAAAGATCCCAATTTGCCCGATCAAATTGCCAGCGAGGGCTACGGAAAGGTGGTGAATAGGAAGGAGAAGTAAGAATGATCGGAAAATGATCGCTGTCATGTAAGTCTGGTAGAACAGACCAGGTGAAGTCTAGTGCAGTGGAGGAAGAGCAGACTGATAGATCGATGCAAGAGAGAGTATGAGTACGAGGATCAAAATGGGTGGGAGTACCCGTATTTAAAACATGGAGGGGGTGAGAGGCGAGAAAAGCCTCCAACTGAATGCCACGTGAGTCACAATGAGACCCCCCCCCCCAGAGGAAATGGTGGGCATTAAAATCACCAAGTAACAGAAGTGGTGGTGGTAAGGATGAAACAAGAAAGGCAAAGTCTGGGATAGAAAATGCTCGAGGAGAGAGATATAAAGAACATTGTAAACCACTTATTCAAGTGGATACGGGCTGCAGTGTAATGCAGCGAGGTATGGACAAATAGTTGACAGTACGGAATATCATTGCATAGAAGAAGGGCACTTTCATTAAAGGTCCCATCTGAGAAAGGATCCGAAGAATACAATAAATTATAGCCTGAGATAGGTTGGAAAACAGCCGAGTGTAATTTTGGTTCTTGTAAGCAAGCACCAACAGGGGAAAACCTGGAAAGCAACATCTGAAGCTCACCCCGATTACCCCTGAGGCCGCGGATATTCCACTGTAAATAGGCCATGATTGGCGATGAAGAAAATATCAGGAATCTGTAGGTAAAGGCACCTACGGACTAGAGGGGTTAGAAAAGTCAATGTGTGGTGGCATTGGAAGATGTTCAAGTAGCGAAGGAACGGAGCGTTGCGAAGAATGGGGTTGTGAAGATGGAGGAGAGGGAAGAGAAGGAACAGGAAGTGAATCAGTGTCCACTGAAGGTTTAGTCTCTGCAATATATTCTGAAATGGCTTCAAGTGTTTCTGAATTCAAAGATGTATGGGAGACTGTATTGGAGGTAGAAGGGGGAGGGTGAGTAAAGATTGGGACAGTAATGGACTGTACCAAAGTAGAGGGGGACGAAAGAGTGTAAGGGACTGGAGATGAAGTGTGGGGGGGGGCAGAGAAGGCAGAAACCTGGGAGGTGGCAGAAGAGGGAGGAAACTTGGGAGGGGATGGGGGTGGAAGGCATAGTACGAGGAGGAGGGTGAATCTCCACACTTGTAATAGAGCCAGAGAGAGGGGAAGAACTAGGTACAGAGACTGGAAAGGTAAAGTGTGGAGGTGGAAGAAGGGAAGGAAGGGGCAAAGAAGATTTGAGCAATGTGGATTTTTTGGACTTCTGAGAAGTAGAGGGGCGATTGGTATTAGGTGTTGTACGAGGTCTTGTCAATACTGGGGCTTGTGAGGAAGGACGCAAAGATGTGAGAACAGACTGAGTTGTAGTCGGGACGTCAGAGCCAAGGACAGCAAAAGGATTAGATGCCGGAGTGGCTATGGGAGGGGTAACAACAGAGGAGGCTGCAGAAGATGGGACCCCAGAAGTGGGGGGATGTTTTGAAACATGAGAATAAGAAACACGGGGTAGTCTCCCTTGGAGGCGGAGATGAGTAACTGCCATAGCATAAGGGAGACCTTCTGCCTCTTTGAGGCAACGGATTTCACGTTTATTTAAGTAGACCTGGCAAAGGCGGGAGTACAAAGGGTGAGTTTCATAACAATTAAGGCAAGATGGAGGTTGACTGCAAAATGTATTAGAATGGTCATCAGCACCACAGACTGGGCATTCGGCTATAGATCTGCAATATTTCGCTGGGTGACCAAAACGCCAGCAATTTCTACACTGTTGCGATGTAGGTATCACCTTTCGAACTTGTAACCAATGTCCCGAGACACGTACAGAGGACGGGAGTTCTCGGCTGTCAAAAGTTAATCGAGCCACATTGCAAGGGTAACGTCTCCGCCCACGGGCAGGAAGGACATAAGTGTCTACTTTGAGGATTGGGAGATCCTGGAGTTCCAGCTGTTCAAGAATGTCATTGCCACATGACTGGAAATTCTGTTGGACTATGGTATGGGGCAGAATGACAGTACCACTACAAGAATTGAGAGAAAGATGTTTTTCAATAGTGATAGGAGTAGTATCGATATTCGAAAGGAGAGAAAGATCATGAGCTTGGGTAGCATTCTGGACAGTGACGATGCGCGTACCGCTCTTGAGAGCATGAAATGAAATATCTCTACCAACATGACGCAGGAGCGCTTTGCCAATACTATGGTCAGAAAGATAGGCAGAAGAAGTCGGTCTTAAAGTAAAGAATTTAGTCCATTGTGTGGTCCGAAACTGAGCGTGGAGAGGGAGTGCATGATGTGTCGGTCTTTTCCGAGTAGAATGGGAAGGTAACGAAGGAGCATCATCAGGAGATTGACGTTGGCGTTTAGGAGTAGGACCGGAGTTGGTCCGGCGTGAAATGGGCTGGCGATTCGAAAATTGCCGTACCATAGAGGGAGAGGCCGGAAGCATAGTCAAAGGAGAGCAGAGGTCAGACAAATCGAAGGAGTCAGTCGAAGCCCTGGTACCTGAAGCAGGTGAGGAAACAGCACCAGCAAGAAGTACAGGGGCATCAGGAGTGTCCGAAGAGTGGTCTAAAAACAAGGCAGGGTCAGAATGGGGTGCGGTATCAAGAAGGGGCCCGGGGGTAGTGGGTTCATGGATTGGGTTCTCCATGGTTAGGTTACTCCTTTGCTTTTTGTTTTTAAGAAAAAAAAGAAAGAAAAGAAAATAAAAATAAAAAAAAGAATAAAAAAAGGGGGGAGCGGGGAGGAATAGTTCCCAGGAGGAATGAGAGGGCCGGAAATCTCCCTCTGCGCCCAAGAGGACCTCAGCACCGCTAGTAGCGCAGATGCAGCATGGAACCCGTGCCATACCCTACCCTTCATGCCAGTAAACCAGCAATCCGGGATAGCAACCTCACATCTGCCGAGCTACCTCGGTGGACAAAAGAGAGGGCGGCCGGATATCCACCACAAAGCATACCTCCTTTGGCCACCACCCCCGGAATCCGAAAGGTGGCTTCCAGAGATACACCCGTCGCCCGAAAGACACCCAAAGCTACTCCGGGATACCGGAGAGGGATCGGGACATCCCCAGGCGATCCAGATTCCACGGCAAACTACGCCACCGCCAAGAACCTCAATGGAATGGGATGGACCCCGGTATCCTTTCCCCTACCTAGGAACTAGCGCGCCTGTGGGAGAAATCCCAAAGGCCAAAAAGAGGAAGGGTAAAAGGGAGGGGTGGGAAGGAGGAGGAGGAAAGGAAAAAGGGGAGGATGGGATAGGGAGGGGGGATTGGGGGGTAATTAGGTTCAGTCTGAGGAAGGAGACCGACAGGTCTGATTTCTCAGACTAAGAGCCTCTTCACAACAAGGAGCCCCCCTTGAAGAGGGGCATCTACAGAGACAAAACCAGGACTAAGATTCATACAAGGAAAGTTGTGCATAAGTGAGGATTCAACCAGACAGTGACTGTGAAAGTTAGACGTAGGGTAGACAGTTTTAGCAGAAGACCAGTCAATAGGATGACTGTGATCTTTGACATGACAGGAAAGGTTGTTGGTATCGGCAAGCCTAACACTACTTTTGTGCTCCCTAAGTCAGAAAGAGAATGGCCAGTTTCTTCAGAGTATTGAAGAGGACAAGAGGAACAAGAAATTGAATGGACACCAGGAGAATCTATAGAGGGAGGAGAGGTATGGACTAGATTGGTGAGAAGAGTGTTAATCTGGCATAAAGTAAGTTTGATGTCTAAGGAACAGGGAAAGTTGTTGAGAATAGAAAGACTGGAAATATGGAGAAGGCAGAACACAAGAAAGTTCCCAGGAGTAGAGGGTTTAAGAGAGAAGAATGTCCATTTAACACGTGAGAAGATAGAGTCTATGAAATGAGAATGGTAGCCAAGATGGGAAAATGAGTTAAGAAGAGTGCAAATTTCAGATTCAAGGAACTGAGGATCACAAATGCAGAGAGCACAGAGAAAGAGGGAGATAACACTTTTTGACAGAAGAAACATGATGAGAAAAGTAGTGAACATACATACCACTGTGCATACGTTTGTGGTACACAGAAAAAGCAAAACCTGTATCTGAAGAGTGGACATGAACATCAAGGAAAGGCAGCAAGGAATTAGATTCCCATTCAGCTTTAAACTTAATGGAAGGGGGAAGTTTAAAAAAAATAGCCCTTGGTCAAAATTCTTCCTTACCGACTGTGTTACTAATCAGTCTTTTGTCACACTTTCCCATCATGAGCTTGAACTGCTTGGTTTTGGTCTTTCCTTTGCCACTTTACCTGCCCCTCATGATGGTATTGATCTGATTAGCTCTTTTGATTCTTTTAGTCAGTCTCACTCTTGTAATCTTCCTGATTTGTCCACTTTTCGTGGCGCTATCCTTCCTGCTATTGCTATTGATAGTCTGTTTTCTAAGAATCACCACCTTCCACATCGCTATCAACTTTCCCTTTCTTCTCTGAAATCTAATGCAATCATCCTATTGACTGGTCTTCTGCTAAAACTGTCTACCCTATGTCTAACTTTCACAGTCACCGTCTGGTTGAATCCTCCCTTATACACAACTTTCCTTGTATGAATCTTAGTCCTGGCTTTGTCTCTGTAGATGCCTTTCTTTCCCATTACATTGCAAAATGCTCCAAACCTCAGAACACCCGTGATTTAACCTGATTCTTGTTTTCCCCCTTCTCCTCCTTTTCTTTTTTCCTCTTTCTCCTTTGGGTTTTCTTTTTTCTGCCTTGGGTATTTGGTCCATTATTATTATTTTCCCCCCTCTGTGTTCTTGTTCCTACCCTTTGTGGGCCCCTATCTTCCTTGCAGTGCTCCTCTTTCTTAGTCTTTAACTGACTCGACTACTAATACTCTTGTCCCATCCCTGACTGCTGGTCTCTATATACTCCCTCCATCTCTCCTTTCTGTTAGTGTGACTTTGTAAATGGTCCAAGTCATACCAAAACGTCGTCGTAAGCTCCAATGTGCGGGATGTTTGTGTGTTGTTCCAGTCATGGTATTGTGCCTTTTTGTTATTTTTTGAAGGAGGTATGCTTTGTGGTGCGTATCCGGCCATCTTCTCTTTTGTCCACCAAGGTGGCTTGGTAGATATGAGGTTGCTATCCCAGATTGCTGGTTTACTGGCATGAAGGGTAGGGTATGGCATGGGTTTCATGCCACATCTGCACTACTTGTGGTGCTGGGGTCCTCTTGGGTGGGGAGGGAAATTCATTCCTCCTAGGACCTATCCCTCCATGTTCCCCCTTTTTTTCTTTGTTTTTATTTTTTCTAAAAACAAAAAGAAAGAAGTGACATAACCATGGAGTCATAAGTCCAAGAAACAGCTCACCCCAGGCCCCTTTCTGCTACCACACCTTGTTCCGACCCTACCTCGTTATTTGACCATTCATCAGACATTTCTAATGCCCCTGTACCTCCTGCTGGTGCCATTTCGTCACCCGCTCTGGGAACTGGGGTTCCGCCTGACTCCTTTGACATATCTGACCTCTGCACTTCTTTGACCATGCTTCCAGAATTTCCAGACATGTGGTGATGACATTCTGGAACAGCTTGAGCTCCAAGACCTCCCAATCCTCAAAGTAGACACTTATGTCCTCCCTGCCTATAGGAGACGATACCCTTGCAATGTATCTTGCTTAACTTTTGACTGCCATGGGCTTCTGCTCTTGGTTTATATTGCAGGACACCGTATACAAGTTTAAAAGGTGATCCCTACACTGTATCTAAGATTGACACTTTAATTGTAACTGATTCTCTGTCATCCATAAATGTTCTCAACTCATTAAGTATAAATTGTGGCATGCTTGTGTCAGAAGCCAGACAGAGGTATGGTAAGATTATGGACAGTGGAGTCAGAGTGCACATGATGTGGATTCCATCTCACATTGGTCTTCAGATGCATGATAAAACTGATAAATTGGCTAAGCTGTATGCTTTCAAAGAGGGGGTAGATTGCAATCTTGGCTTGTCAGTTAGCAGTTTGAGAACAATATGAAAAGAACTTCAATTGAATTTTATTGACTTAAGACTGAGAGAGATTGACAGCAGTCAGTCCATCTATCATGCAGGAGGAGCCACATGTCTATGGTGCATCTAACAAAATAAAAAGACTTGGATGTCACTACCACCCAGCTCTGGTTGTGTTACAAGTATCTTTGGCAGGTTAAATCACCACCACCAGATGTAGGCCAAACGAAATGTAAACTTTGCCAGATGGACTATTGTCACACCTTGCGTCATTATGTACTGGAGTGCAATAAAATTATTGAATTTAGAGACAAATCACTCAGAAATGTTCAAGAAATGGCAAAGTATTTTATCCACAGTGATTAAACCGGGTATAGGTTACTGGCCATCTTCTTGTCACCAGTGTCGAGGTTGGGAGACTACTCTCTCCCGTCTTCGCATTGGCCATACTTGTCTTACTCATGGATATCTCATGGAGAGGCACCCTGCTCCTCTCTGAGAATTGCCAGGCTCCATTATCAGTCAGCCACATTCTGTTGGACTGCCCACTTTATCAACGAGCACGCAAATTTACCTCCGTCGTCGTCTTCAGCCCTTTCTACCTCAATTTCTTGCTACCCTCTACCCCCGCACTATCCCCTGCCCCGCTGTTTTCTGTAACCTACTGATCATCCCTCCCCCCTTCTACTGCCCAATACCCTCGCTTCCTTCCCTACCCTGCAGCGCTGTATAGCCCTTGTGGCTTAGCACTTCTTTTTTATTATAATAATAATAATTTATCCACAGTGGTATATCAGAGACCATTCTGGAGAAATACCCTGACTTTGCTCCCTGTAAATAAAGCATTATCACGTGTGTGTGTGTGTGTGTGTGTGTGTGTGTGTGTGTGTGTGTGTACTCACCTAGTTGTACTCAAATAGTTGAGGTTGCAGGGGTCGAGTCCAAGCTCCTGGCCCCGCCTCTTCATTGGTCGCTACTAGGTCACTCTCCCTGAACCATGAGCTTTATCGTACCTCTGCTTAAAGCTATGTATGGATCCTGCCTCCACTACATCGCTTCCCAAACTATTCCACTTACAGTCTACTCTGTGGCTGAAGAAATACTTCCTAACATCCCTGTAATTCATCTGTGTCTTCAACTTCCAACTGTGTCCTCTTGTTACTGTGTCCAATCTCTGGAACATCCTGTCTTTGTCCACCTTGTCAATTCCTCTCAGTATTTTGTATGTCGTTATCATGTCCCCCCTATCTCTCCTGTCCTCCAGTGTCGTCAGGTTGATTTCTCTTAACCTCTCCTCGTAGGAAATACCTCTTAGCTCTGGGACTAGTCTTGTTGCAAACCTTTGCACTTTCTCTAGTTTTTTTACGTGCTTGGCTAGGTGTGGGTTCCAAACTGGTGCCGCATACTCCAATATGGGCCTAAGGTACACGGTGTAGAGGGTCCTGAACGATTCCTTATTAAGATGTCGGAATGCTGTTCTGAGGTTTGCTAGGCGTCCATATGCTGCAGCCGTTATTTGGTTGATGTGCGCTTCAGGAGATGTGCCTGGTGTTATACTCACCCCAAGATCTTTTTCCTTGAGTGAGGTTTGTAGTCTCTGGCCCCCTAGACTGTACTCTGTCTTCGGTCTTCTTTGCCCTTCCCTAATCTTCATGACTTTGCACTTGGTGGGATTGAACTCCAGGAGCCAATTGCTGGACCAGGTCTGCAGCCTGTCCGGATCCCTTTGTAGCTCTGCCTCGTCTTCGAACGAGTGAATTCTTCTCATCAACTTCACGTCATCTGCAAACAGGGACACCTCAGAGTCTATTCCTTCCGTCATGTCGTTCACAAATACCAGAAACAGCATTGGTCCTAGGACTGACCCCTGTGGGACCCCGCTGGTCACAGGTGCCCACTCTGACACCTTGCCACGTACCATGACTCGCTGCTGTCTTCCTGACAAGTATTCCCTGATGCATTGTAGTGCCTTCCCTGTTATCTCTGCTTGGTCCTCCAGTTTTTGCACTAATCTCTTGTGTGGAACTGTGTCAAACGCCTTCTTGCAGTCCAAGAATATGCAATCCACCCACCCCTCTCTCTCTTGTCTTACTGCTGTTACCATGTCAGAATTTCCCATCCCTGAAACCATGTTGGCTGCTGTTGATGAGATCATTCCTTTCTAGGTGTTCCACCACTCTTCTGATAATCTTCTCCATGATTTTGCATACTATACATGTCAGTGACACTGGTCTGTAGTTTAGTGCTTCATGTCTGTCTCCTTTTTTAAAGATTGGGACTACATTTGCTGTCTTCCATGCCTTGGGCAATCTCCCTGTTTCGATAGATGTATTGAATATTATTGTTAATATTATTGTTAGCGCCTCTGCTCCCTCTCTCAATACCCATGGGGAGATGTTATCTGGCCCCATTGCCTTTGAGGTATCTAGCTCACTCAGAAGCCTCTTCACTTCTTCCTCGGTTGTGTGCACTGTGTCCAGCACTTGGTGGTGTGCCCCACCTCTCCGTCTTTCTGGAGCCCTTTCTGTCTCCTCTGTGAACACTTCTTTGAATCTCTTGTTGAGTTCCTCACATACTTCACGGCCATTTCTTGTTGTCTCTCCTCCTTCCTTCCTTAGTCTGATTACCTGGTCCTTGGCTGTTGTTTTCCTCCTGATGTGGCTGTATAACAGTTTCGGGTCAGATTTGGCTTTCGCTGCTATGTCGTTTTCATATTGTCTTTCAGCCTCCCTTCTTATCTGTGCATATTCGTTTCTGGCTCTACAACTGCTCTCCTTATTCTCCTGGGTCCTTTGCCTTCTATATTTCTTCCATTCCCTAGCACACTTGGTTTTTGCCTCCCTGCACTTTTGGGTGAACCTTGGGCTCATCCTGGCTTTTTCATTATTCCTGTTACCCTTGGGTACAAACCTCTCCTCAGCCTCCTTGCATATTGTTGCTACATATTCCATCATCTCATTTACTGGCTTCCCTGCCAGTTCTCTGTCCCACTGAACCCCTTTCAGGAAGTTCCTCATTCCCGTGTAGTCCCCTTTCTTGTAGTTTGGCTTTATATGTCCTGGGCCTTCCTGCTTCTCCCTCCACTTGTAGCTCTACTGTGTATTCGTGTGTGTGTGTGTGTGTGTGTGTGTGTGTGTGTGTGTGTGTGTGTGTGTGTGTGTGTGTGTGTGTGTGTGTGTGTGTGTGTGTGTGTGTGTGTGTGTGTGTGTGTGTGTGTTAGTCTCAACAATCAATATTTGCACCAATAACTCATTACAGTTGTGACTGGGTGTGGAAGTGTGAATTGCTCATTACTCTATAATTTGTTCATGATCGTAGCCATGTATAAACTTAAGTAACGATACTTACAGGATTCATTACTTTTGTAACTTGTGAGTTCATTACCTTTATACCTAGTTCAGCTATCAAAACTTTGGGAGCCCAGTCCCTGGACCCATTATGTGCCTCTGTAATCTGTAAATACCTTTGTAACTTGTCATGATTGTGACCAGACCTACCTGGAGTTCATTACCTTTGTAAATTGTGATTTCATTACCTTTGTAAATTGTGATTTCATTACCTTTGTAACTTGCTCAGCTATCAAAACTTTGAGGCCCAGTCCCTGGACCCATTATGTACCTCAGGATGGGTATGGGGTGCATAATAAAGATATTAAACTAACTAACTACACTGCAACAGCGTAGAAATTGCTGGTATTTTGGTCATCCAGTGTAATATTGCAGATCCATGGCCGAATGCCCAATCTGTGGTGCCAGTGACCATACCAGCACCTCTTGTAGTCCACCTCCCCCTTGCCTTAATTGTCATGAGGATCACCCATCTTACTCTCGCTATTGCCAAGTTTACTTAAATGAGGGGAAAATCCGTTGTCTCAAAGAGGCAGAAGGCTTTCCTTATGCTATGGCAGTGTCTCATCTACACCTCCAGGGAAGACTTCCCCACATTTCTTATTCTCGAGTTACTAAATGACCCCCAACCTCTGGGGCCCTAAATTTCACAGCCTACTCTGTGGACACCCTTTCCACAGTCACCCCTATCTCTAATTCTTTTGCTGTCCTGGACTCAGAGGTTCCTACTGCGACACCTCATTCTGTTATCACCTATTCCTCTTCTCACTCAAGTTTCTGTGTCTACAAGACCTCTTACAACCACTTCTCCCAATCGCCCCTCTACTTCTCCAAAGTCCAAAAAATCACCATTGTTAAAATCTCCTTTAACCCCTCCTTCCCTTCTACCTGTGCATTTTTCCTTTTCAGTCTCTGTACCTGGTTCTTCACCTCTAACTGGCTCTGTTACGAGTGTGGAGGTTCATCCTGCTTCTCGTACAGTACCTTCCTCCCCTGTCCTCTCCCAAATTTCTTCCTCTTCTACCCCCTCCCAGATCGCTTCCTTTCCTGTCCCCTCCTAAGCTTCTTCTCCAGTTCCCTCTAATCTTTCGTCCCCCCACCCTACTTTGGTGCATTCCATCGTCGCCCTGACCTTTACTCACCCTCTGTCTTCCATCTCTAATATCATCCCACATACAATGTCCTTGTTCTCTGAAACACTTGAAGCTATCTCCATATATATTGAGGAGACTAGACCATTGATGGACACTGATCCACCTCCTGTTCCTCCTCTTCACTCTTCTCCATCTGCACAACTCCTTTCTATGCAGCATCCCAATCCTTTGCTGTTTGTGCATTTTCCGCTGCCTCCACACATGGACTTTTCTAACCCTTCTAGTCTATAGATATCTCTACCTTTAGATTTCTTGTATCTTTCTCTTCACAAATCATGGCTTATTTACAGTGGAATATCTGTGGTCTCAGAGGTAACTGGGGTGAGCTTCAGGTGTTGCTCTCGTGTGTTTGTTTATAAGAACCCAAATTATGCTCTGCTGTTATCCATCCCATCTCGGGTTATGTTTTATTATATTCATCGGATCCTTTTCCTAATGGAGCCTTTAATGAAAGTGCCCTTCTTATACACACTGGTATTCCATACCATCAGCTCTTTGTTTCTTTGTTCATACTTCGCTGCAGCCTGCATCCACTTGAATAAGTGGAATACAATCTGTTCTTTGTATCTCTCTCCTTCTTGGGCATTATCTATCCCAGATGTTGCATCTTTGCTTTCTTCCTTACTTCCACCACTTCTGTTACTTGGCAATTTTAATGCTCACCATTTCCTCTGGGGGGGGGTCCTCACTGTGACTCCTGCAGCATTCAGTTCAAGACTTTTCTCGCTGCTTTTCCCCCTCCATGTTTTAAATACGGGTACTTCCACCCATTTTGATCCTTGTACTCATTCTCTCTCTTGCATTGATCTCTGTCTGCTCTGCTCTACAGTCAGCCCTAATTTTATCCCAACTCGATTATGGCGACCAGCTATATTCAGCGGCCTCTCCTGCAACTCTTTCTAGCCTTAATCCCATCCATCGCCAGGGACTACGTTTATGCCATGGTACTTTTCACTCTTCACTGGTTGAGAGCCTCTATGCAGAGGCGAATATTCCATCCTTGACCGATTGCCATGATGCTCATTGCTTTTGCTATTATGTTTGCTTTCATGACCTCCGCAACCCTTCCATATATTGGATAGTCACTGATGTTAGTAGATGTTCTTTATTTGTTTGTCACCCCTGTTTACTCTGTCCCTTTTCTCTTTACCTACATTTGCTCTTGTCTTCTCTTCAGTTACCAGCTTTCTATGTTCATGCAGTATCTCACTTTTCCCAACCACCTCAGGAAATTTCGACGGTTCATGTCTGTTCTTTCCCACTGTCATGCACGAAAGCTCGACTGCCTATGGTGGCTTCTCGCTCTCTTTTTCTTAACCACTTCTGATCTCATTCTCATACCATCGCAGTGTTCACTGATGTTTCCAAGTTTTCTGACTGCGTTGGATTTGCAGCAGCGTTTCTGGACACCATCGTGCAAAGGCATTTATTATCCTCGGCTAGCATTTTTCTGGCAGAATTATGTGTCATTCTCGTAGTATTTATCCGTATTGCATCTTTGCCTGTGTCACCATTTGTGGTTGTTTCAGACTCCCTTAGTGTTTTACAGGCTGTAAGCTAATTTAATACACCTCATCCCCTGTTTCTTTGTATCCATCTTTGGTTATGCAGTATCTCTAGGAAGCACAAAGATATTGTTTTTTGTTGGGTCCCTGGTTATGTTGATGTATAGGGCAATGAACAGGCAGACACTGCCATGCAGTCAGCAGTACATGACCTCCCAGTTTCATATAGAGGTATTCTATTCCTCCAGACACACACACCTCCAAACACACACACCTCCAGACACACACCTCCAGACACACACCTCCAGACACACAATTCTTACATAACACTTGACTTCTGTCTCTGCTTTTTATATTTTCCAGTAACTCTTGCAATATCTTGCAAGTAATGGAGAATGTTCCTCCATGCCAGGTGTCTCATTTATGTCCTCCAAAGTTCTTCAGGGAGGGGGAGGGGGAGGATAGTATTGTGTAAGAATGATAAAAGTAAATCTACCTGGAGAGTGTTCCGAGGGTTAACATCCTCGCTGCCCGGTCCCACACCAGGCTCCCAATGGTTGACCTGATCAACCAGGCTGTTGGTAGTAACTGCACGAAGTCCAACATAGGCATCACACAGCCCGGATGATCGGGGCTGACATGAGAAACCTATCCAGTTGTTTCTTGAAGACAGGCAGGGACCTGTTGGTACACCTAATGTATGAAGGGGAAGGAACATTGAAAAGTCTTTGTCCCTTCACACTTATTCATGAGTTTTTCCTTAGTTTACACACTGCACCCCTGCTTTTCATCTGGGAGTTTTTGTACGGTCTTTCATGCCTCTTAATTTCATGGGGAATAATTTGTGTGAGCAGATTTGGGAAATATTCTTCTACAGTTCTTCAGAAGTAGGTTATGTGTCTCTCATATCTTTGTTCCAAGGAGTACAGATCAAGGGACTTCAAGCATTCCCAGTAATTTAAATCAGGTGTCGGCAACCTGTGACCCGTGGGCCGCATTCAGCTCATAACCTGAAATACTCTGGCCCGCAGTCCCTAAGAGAAATATATCAACCCGCCCCATAGGCTTTTTTTTATTTTGAGGTTGAAGACTGCCGTCATCATGAATTCTAGAACAAATGTAGGCAGTGGAGCTTGGCAAAACTATGATCAGCTGTAGTGGGGAGTGACTCTTACTACTTTTTTGCATCAACAGTGTTACAAGCCTGTATATAAGTACATATGTGTTTAAAAATTAGAAACAAAGAAATACCCAAAACAAAAGAAATGAAAGAAAACAATTAGAATAATATTTTAATAGTAAATATTTGTTGGTTTTATTAGTTCAGATATTCCATAACTCCCATTTTCTATATGATGTCAATGCTGGGCAGTACTTACATGTGTGACCAACTCTTCTCAAAAATAAAATACACGAAGAGTAAATCAAGAAACTGACTGATTGATGCCCGTTTAGATGACATCTTACATCTAGCCTCTTCCAGCCTGTCACTTAATATTGAAAGACTGGGGAAACGACACCAAGTGTCACACTGCCATTAAACAAAGAGGTGAGATTAGGTTCAATACCAGTATCTCAAATTAATTGTTATATTCAGTAGACATAATATTGTTAGCTAAATATATGTCAAAGTTTAGTATGTACAGTGGACCCCTGGTTATCGGCTGGTTTGGTTATCAGCCAACTCGGTTATCGGCGGGTTTTTTGGTGCCAGATTATCAGCGATTTTGGATGCGTCCATCCCCCAGCTGGGGCAGCTTGTGCTTCAGTTTGGCTTTGTCTCTCGGCGGCTGAGGAGGCTTCTGTTCATACATCCAAACATTTCACTTGTTTAACATTGTCTTTAGTGGTTTTTCTTGCAGTGCAACTGTGAAATAAGTAACCATGGCTCCAAAGAAAGTTCCTAGTAAAGTTTCTGTGGTAAAGAAAGTGAGAAACACCATGGAATTTAAGCGTGAAGTGATCGAAAAGTTTGAGAGTGGTATGAAGGTGATGGAACTTGCCGGGATGTACAGCAAGAATAAATCAATAATTACATCCATCCTGGCAAAGAAAGAACAAATCAAGGATACTAATGTTGCAAAAGGAGTAGCTTTTCAAACTAAACAAAGGACACCAATAATGGAAGAGATGGAAAAGTTATTATTGTTGTGGATTAAGGAAAAAAAATTAGTGGGAGACAGTGTAGTGGAGTCTACTATTTGTGAGAAGGTAAAGCAGTTGCATAAGGATCTTGCAAAGAAAATGCCTGGAACAAGTGCTGCAGTTTGTGAATTTAGGGCCAGCAAAGGATGGTTTGATAGATTTAAGAAGCATAGTGGCATACATAGTGTTGTAAGGCATGGTGAGGCTGCAAGTTCTGACAAATGTGTGGCTGAAAAGTATGTTCACGAATTCCAGGACTATGTAAAGGCTGAAGGATTCGAACCCCAGCAAGTTTTCAATTTTGATGAAACAGGCCTGTTTTGGAAGAAAATGCCAAAGAGGACCTACATTACCCTGGAGGAAAAGGCACTGCCAGGACACAAGCCTATGAAAGACAGGCTTACTCTTTTGTTGTGTGGTAATGCTAGAGGAAATTTCAAAGTGAAGTCTTTACTTGTTTATCATTCAGAAAATCCCAGAGTGTTTAAGAAAAACAATATCATGAAGATTAGATTGTATGTGATGTGGAAAGCTAATCATAAGGCATGGGCCACAAGGCAAATTTTCAAAGGGTGGGTTAATGATGTGTTTGGCCCAAGTGTGAAAAAATACCTCCTGGAAAAGAAGTTGCCACTCAAGTGCCTCCTGGTACTGGACAATGCTCCTGCACATCCTCCAGACTTGGAAGATGAAGTGTTTAGGGACTTCAGTTTTATAAAAGTGAAGTTCTTGCCTCCTAACACCACTCCTCTCCTCCAGCTCATGGACCAGCAAGTCATTTCTAACTTCAAAAAACTCTACACAAAAACAGTGTTTCCAAAGTGCTTTGAAGTGACCTTGGCCACTCAGTTGACCCTAAGACAGTTCTGGAGGAATCACTTCACTATCCTCCATTGCATAAGCCTTATAGGAAAGGTTTGGGAGATAGTGACTTCCAGGACTTTGAACTCTGCTTGGAGAAAACTGGCCAGATTGTGTCCAAGAGAGGGATTTTGAAGGGTTTGAGACTCACTGTGACCCTGACCCTGCCGACCCTGTGGACTCTATTGTGTCTTTGGGGAAGTTCCTGGGGTTGGAGGTGAGTGGTGAGGATGTGAAAGAGCTGGTGGAGGACCACAGGGAAGAGCTTACCACTGAAGAGCTGCAAGAACTTCAACTTGAACAGCAACAGACTGCAGCTGAGGAACTTGCTTCAGAGAAGGAGGAAGATTAAAGAGGTGTGGGCAATGTGGACCAGGGTGCAAGCTATTGTAGAGAAGCACCACCCTGACAAAGCTGAAACAAGCCATATCTGCAACATGTTTTGTGACAAAACCCTGTCCCACTTCAGGGAAATCTTAAAGAGATGCCAGAAACAGAGCACTCTGTTCAGTTATTTTGTGAGACAGGGGTCCAGTGACTCTCAAGCTGGTTCTAGTGGCATTAAAAGACAGAGAAGGGAAGTAACCCCAGAGAAGGGATTACTACCTAAAGTCTTCATGGAGGGGGATTTCCCTTCCAAACACTAACTCCTCCCTCTTTCCTCCTCCCTATCTTCCAGAAGCCAGCATTAGCCTTCAATAAAGGTATGTAATACTTACATAACTGTAAAAAAAAAATTATTTTTTTTTTTAATATTTTTGTTAGGAATGAATTAATTTTATTTTCATTAATTCTTATGGGAAATATTAATTCGATTATCGGCCATTTCGGTTATCAGCCAACCTTCAGGAACGGATTGCGGCCGATAACTGGGGGTCCACTGTATTATTATTACTTCTGTTAACTATGGTGAAAGTTGTGGCCCACCATCCGTTCAGAGACACAGGCCCAGGTCCTTAGGCAGAACAAGGTTGCCGACCCTTGATTTAGATGCTTGACTGAGTCTATGCGAACAGTGAAGGCTCTTGATACATTCTCCAGGCCTGCAATTTCACCTGCATTAAACGTAGCTGAGCAGCAGTACTCCAGCCAGGAGAGAACGGGTGACCTGAAGCGTATCAATATTGATTTGACATCCCTTGTTTTGGAGGCTCAAGTTATCCAGTTATCCACTGTTGTGATCTTTGAAGGTGTGATCTTTTGACATGATCACTCCACAGTCTCTCACATTAGTTTATTTATTTATTAATTTGAACATGATACAGAGAAGTACAAAAGAATACAGTTAAGTGCAGCATGCCAAAGCCCCTTGTATGCAGAGCATTATGGGCAGGCTTAAAATTAACTTAAGATTAACTAAGCAATGATGTATTCAGTGATAAAACATTATTGTAAACAGATAACAATTAAGCTTAAGTAACAATTAGTTTGAGTATTACAAAGACAGGTCATATGGTTGCATGCATTGCTGTACATTCAGTAGAATGGAGTATTCTGTTAGGTAGTGTAATTAAAAGATAAAGTTTGATTGGGTCTCAGGTTACACATTTATGTGATACAATTATGAGAAATATTTAAGATATACAATTTATAAGATATAATTATTCAGTATTTATTTGGTTGTGGATGAGTAAGTGATTTTTGAGAAGAGACTTGAATTTATAAACAGATAGTGTTTCTTTTATATTTACAGGTAATGAATTCCAGACACTATTGAGTGATTTAGATTTGCTTTATACTCCATTCACTCTTTATTTTCTCATTTTATATTTTCATAACAGAGTAACTGAAACTTGTCCTCATTGAATACCATATTGTTGTAAGCAGCCCACAGGAGGACTGGTTATATCGGCTTGGAGGTTGCTGTGTCCTCAGTGGATGCCACTCATACCGTGCTGTGATTTATGCATCTGTTTGTCAGGTATGAGAATGAGAAAGAGAGCAGAAACCAGTATGGTGCCTTGGGAACACAGTTTTTCATCCTCCAATCTCACTCTGTTCACTCTTACACTTTGGGTTCTTTTCATTAGAAAATTAAATATCCACATTTGTCTAAGGCTTCTGCAAAGTCAACATAAACTACATTTGCATGTTGCCCGTCTTTCACTGCATCTAAACCTATGATGTAATGACCCATCAGTTGCGAGAGGCAGGAGTGACCTGCTCTAAACTCGTGCTGCCCTGGGTTGTGCAACTGCTGAAATTTCATGTGACCAGCAATCTAGTTCTTAAGATTTAAAGATTTTGATAATGTGGGACATCAGCACTATCAGTCTATAGTTTTCTACAATTGCTTTACTGCTACCTTTGTGGAGAGGGGGATATGTTTGTGGTTTTTAAAGGACTGTGGGATGGTTTCTGTGCCCAGGCTCTTCCATAAAATATTTTAAGGCATGTGGTAAGGGGTTTTTATAATTCTTAATGAAAATGGAGTTCCTTGAGTCAGGGTCTGAGGCAGAGTGAAATGGCATGCTATCGATGCTTTTTTTTTTTTTTAAATCAAGAGGGGTTAGAGTTATGTCAAAAATAATGGAGATGTCAACAGAATTTCGAGTCTCATCCATGAAAAATTCATTTGGAGTGTCAATCTTTGGACTGATTAATCCTCTTCAAGAGAGGGACTCCTTGTCATGGTGAAGAGGCTTTTGGTCTAAGTCTTTGACCATGCTTTCAGATCACCTACCCATCTTAGGATGGGTAGGTGATCTGGGTAGCCATGAACATTAACAGATGACACTGTCTCGATTATCTCTCGTCCTTTTCAGAAAAGGTCAACACAAAACTTACTTCCCTTACACTCTGTTTCAAGGTGCACAATGGAATAAGATTTTCACTCTACAACTGACATCTCATACTGACTGTCTCTCTGATTATAGTATCAGCAAGGCACTCCTACACCATGTTGGTTAAAATATTTCATTTCATGCTCCTAAGCAAGGTGCACACATTGTCATGGTACAAAATACTGTCCAGGCTCTAAATCTCTCTTCTTACCTCCATTGACAATATTCCAGTCATGATTCATAAATATGTCTCTCAATTCATATGTGGAAGAACCGTAGTTCTTCCACGTATGATTGTTCAATGTGATTCTTAATGAAAATGGAGTTCCTTGAGTCAGAGTCTGAGGCAGAGTGAAATGGCATGCTGTCAATTGGGTTTTTTTTTTTTTAATCAAGAGGGGTTAGAGCTATGTCAGAAATAATGGAGATGTCAACAGAATTTCGAGTCTCATCCATGAAAAATTCATTTGGAGTGTCAGTTTTTGGACTGATTAATCCTCTTCAAGAAGAGGACTCCTTGTCATGGTGAAGAGGCTTTTGGTCTGAGTAATTAGATCTTTCCGTCTTCCTCCGACCGAACCTAATTACCTCCCCCATTCCTCCCTTCCCTATCCCATCCTTCCCATCTCTCCCCTTTCCATTCTTTCCTGCTTTTGGCTTTGGGGTCTTCTGTTCCGAAATTCTAGCTCCTAGGTTGGGATAGGGGTTTCGTTGTCCATCCCATTCCATTGAAGTCCTTTGTGGTGGTGTAGTTTGCCATGGAATCGAGATCATCTTGAGATATTCTGACCCCCTTGCCTCTGGAGTTCTGGGAGAGGTGGCTTAGGGTGTCCTTCAGGTGATGGGTATGTCTCTGGAGGCTGCTTGTCGGTTCTGGGAGGTGGTGGGCGAAGGAGGTGTGCCTTGTGGCGGGTTTCCAACCACCCTCTCTTTCGTCTGCCAAGGTGGCTCAGTAAATGTGAGGTTGCTATCCTGGACTGTTGGTTTACTGGCGTGAAGGGTTTCATGCCGCATCTGCACTACTGGCTACACTGAGGGCCTTCTTGGGCACTGAGGAGGGATATATGATTTTTTTTCATTCCTCCTAGGATCTGTCCCTCCATATATCCTTTTTTCTCTTTTTCTTTGAAAAAAAAAAAAGACAACCATGGAGCCCCATGCCCATGAAATACCTCCTCCCAGACTTCTTTCTCCTGTGGCGCCCTCTCGTGACACTAACTCATTATTAGACCATTCTTCAGACCTCTCTCACACCCTGGTACCTTTTGCAGGTAACATTTCATTGCCTGCCTCTGGTACCGAGGTTCCACATGACTCTTTTGATATGTCCAACCTCCACAAGTCTTTGACCATGCTTTCGGCTTCTCCCCATACAGTGTGACGATTTTCAGATCACCCACCCATCTTAGGATGATGACCTCTGGTCCCACACTTAAACAACCATGAACATTAACAGATGACACTGTCTCGATTGCCTCTCGTCCTTCTCAGAAGAGGCCAACACAACACTTACTTCCCTTACACTCTTATGTTTCAAGGCACACAATGGACTAAGATTTTCACTCTACAACTGACATCTCCCACTGACTGTCTCTCTGATCATAGCATCAGCAAGGCACTCCTACACCATGTTGGTTAATATATTTCATTTCATGCTCCTAAGAGTGGTGCACGCATTGTCATGGTACAAAATGCTGTCCAGGCTCTAAATCTCTCTTCTAACTTCCATTGACAATACTCCAGTCGTACTTCATAAACACGTCTCTCAATTCATGCAGTAGAACCGTAGTTCTTCCACGTATGATTGTTCAACGTGATTTCTGGGCATGTAATGTTGGCATTTTGGAACAACTTGAGCTCCAAGACCTCCAAATCCTTAGAGTGGACACTTACGTACTACCTGCCCATGGAAGGAGATGCTTCCCTGCAATATAGCTTGATTAATTTTTGACTGCTGTGAACTTCCGTCCTCTGTATATATTGCAGGACACCGTTAACAAGCATGAGAATTAATTCCTATATCTCAACAGTGTAAAAATTGCTGGCGGTTCAGCCATACATTGAAATATTGTAGGTCCATGGCGGGAAGCCCAATCTGTGGTGCTACTGACCATAATACATCCTGCAGCTGACCTCCCTCTTGCCTTAATTGTAATGAGGCTCACCCAGCTTATTCTCGCTGTTGCCAAGTTTTCTTAAAGGAATGAAAAATTTGCTGTCTCAAAGAGAAACGTTTCTCTTATGCTATTGCAGTCTCCCATCTCTGCCTCCAAGGGAAACTTCATGACTGTCTCATTCTAGAGTTACTCAACGACCTCCATCCTTAGTGGTACCTAGTTCCTCAATCCCCTCTGTCGTCCCAACTTCTACAGCCACCTCAGTATCTAACTCTTTTGCAGCCCAGGGTTCCAAGGTCCCTACCTGTGTGACTCGCACTGTCCTTGCATCTTCATCTTGCTCACAACTACACCATGACCTCATGTCCCTGCTTTTTCAAAGTGTAAAACATCACAAGAGTTTAAATCTCCTTTAACCCCTCCATCACTTATCCTTCCCAAATATTTTTATTTTTCAGTCTCTGAGCCTATTACTTTACCTCTTATTGAATCTGTTGCAGATGTAGAGGTTCATCCTCCTCCTTGTACAGTTCCCTCCTCTCCTGTCCCCTCCCAAGTTTCTTCCGAGGTAACTCCCATTGATTCTCCAATCTTTCCTTACTCTCCATCTTCTATGTCTGATATTATACTACCTGCATCGTCCTTGTCATCTGAAATACTTGAAGCCTTCTCTGAATATACTGAGGAGACAAAACCAATGATGGACACTGATCCACCCCTCCATCACACCTTACTTAATCTTCTACACACCTTTCTTCGCAGCTTAATAATATTCCGCTACCTGCAAGTCTATAGACTCCTACCTCATGTTACCAATATACTATTATTTACAAATCATGACTTCTTTACAGTGGAATATTCAGGGTGTCACGGGTAATCCAGGTGAGCTTCAGGGGTTGCTTTTCCAGTTTTCTCATTTGTGCCTGTTTACAAGAACCTAAATTGCGCTCTGCTGTTATCCATCTCGTTTTTGCATTCCTCGTATCCTTTTCTCGATGGGACTTTTAATGAAAGTGCACTTCTTGTACACCATGATACACCACATTCTCGAGTCCTTGTCCATACATCATTGCATTACACTGCAGTCTGCATCTACTTGGACAAGTGGTATACAGTGTGCTCTTTATATCTTTCTCCTCCTCTGCTACCATCTCTTCCTGATGTGGCATTTCTGATTTTTCCCTACCTCCTCTCCTAGTATTAGGAGATTTTAATACTCATAATTTCCTTTGGGGAGTGTCTCATTGTGACTCTTGTGGCAATCCTTGTTTTAATACAGGTACTCCCACTCATTTTGATCCTTACACAGAAACTCTCTCTTGCAGAGATATCTCAATTTGCTCCTCTTCAACTGCACTTGAATTTATCTGATCTGTGCTTCCTGATTTACTTGACAGTGATCATTTTCCTATCCTTCTCATTCATATTCTCGACCTTCTCATAACCCATGTTGGCAGTTTGAACGGGTGCATTGGCATCAAACTGCTTTTAGTGAAGAACCTCCTCCTTTGTCCTCCCTTGCTGAGCTATTACAAGTTTTAACCGCAGCCTCGAATACAATCCCTCAAACCTCAGGTAGGCACTCTCAGAAATGCGTGCCTTGGTGGTCTCCTACTTGTGCTCATGCAGTACATTTGAAATGTGCTGCATGGGGCCAATATCATTATAATAGGACCACAGAGTGACTACTTGATTTTAAGCAGGCAAGGGCGGTTTCCCGATGTGTAATCCATGAAGCTAAACGCACTTGTTAGTGGGATTATGTTTCTACCGTCACTTTGGCTTCCTCTACGAATGCAATTTGGAAAAAAGTACGGAAATTGTATGGCAGGTACACTCCTGTTCCAGCTCCTATTCTTAGGGTTGCCGGTGTCAGCATTGGAAGCCCTCCTGAAGTTGCTACAGAAATTGCAAATCATCTTGTCCATATCTCTCAGGGGCTCCATCTGTGCTCCTCATTTCTTTCCTCCAAATCTACCAGATTTAATGCCTTTAGACTTTTCTTCTAGCACGACAGAGTCTTATAATGTGCCTTTTATGCTTCTAGAGCTAGAGTCAACACTTTCCACTTGCCGATCGTCGATAGCTGGACCTGCTGGCATTCATATTCGTATGCTTCAGCATTTACAACTGTCATCCTTCGTAGTCCTCTTACGTATATTTAATCTTATTTGGTCGCAAGGTGCTCTTCCCCAGCTGTGGAAAACTGACGTTGTTCTGCCTTTTCATAAACTGGACACTTTGGGCCATGATGCCTCATACTATCATCTCATAGCTATTACCAGTACAGTTTGCAAGCTGATGAATTAGACACATGTTCAAAACTTGGATATCTTTATTGAGGAAACGTTTCTCCACGCAGTGGCTCCATCAGTCCTAAACAAAGAAGAACGATGAAGATCAGAAGGAGTTTGAGGTAATCAGTCCCTCAACTTAGAATTGATATAATCAGTCCATCAGTCTTGAAAAAGAGTTTAGCATATGCGTGAAGGAGTGGCTTATGTATTGTAGACAGGCCAGGTGAAGCAGTCATAGGCGATATCACAGTGGACAAATCCACATGTGGAAGTAGGTTATGCCTATAGGTTAGGCAAGTGAATAATTCCCTATATCAAGATCCCAAGATGTTGCTGTGTCTGACAGGAATGTAGATAAATGCCTCGGAGAACCGACAAGTTTGCCAGTTGATGGAACGCCTATTAATAAATGTTTGATATGGTATTTAGAGACACAATAGCCTCTCCACTTGTCAGTTTGGCTTTCCTAAGGATCACTCCACTATTGACAGCTTACTCTGCTTAGATACCTATGTTCATAATACCTTTGCTAGTAACCACTCAGTTATTGTAGTCTGTTTTTAATCTTGAAAATGCATATGACACTACTTGGAGACATAACATCTCGGCCTTAGCTCATTCCTTAGGCCTCCAGGGCAATCTGCCACTTTTCCTTAAGAACTTATTGTCTGAGAGACATTTCCATGTTCGGGTTAATAATTTGCTTTCCCCCTTAGCACCACTCTTGTTTTACTAGCTATAAATGATCCGGCCTCTATTTTCCCATTTAATATTTGGTCATCACTTTATGTTGATGACTTTGCTATAGCTTGTGCTGGTGCTGACTGCTGCCTAGTAGCACCTCACAACAGAATGCTGTCAACCATGTTTCTCATTGGGCTACTACTCATGGATTTAAATTTTCTGGTGCTAAAATGCACCAAATTACTTTCACCAGACATTGTTGTCTCTGATACTCCACTGTATTTGTATAGCTCCCGTATTCCTGAACGTGATACAGTCAGATTTCTCGGCCTTCTGTTTGATCGCTGACTGTCCTGGAAACCTCACATACAGCCTGGTTGATCAGGCTCTGATCCACCAGGAGGCCTGGTCACAGACCAGGCCGCGGGGGAGTTGACCCCCGGAACTCTCTCCAGGTAAACTCCAGGTTACTTCCCTGACAGTAACTTGCTGAACCTACTTAAAACCGTTGCTCATTTATCGTGGGTGGTGGATCGTCGATCTCTCCTTTGACTTCATTCAGCTCTAATTTTATCGAAACTAGACTATGGTGACCAGATATATGCTGAAGTCCATCCTGCAACTCTTTCTAAACTTGATCCCATTCATTATCAGGAATTACGTTTGTGTCTAGCTGCATTTCGTTCCTTCCGTGTCGAGAGCCTATATGCGAAGGTGAATGTTTCATCCTTGAAGAATCTACGTGATGCCCATTTTTGTCCGCTCTCATGATCTTTATAATCCTTCTACATACAGGATAGTAATGGATGTTAGTATAGGTCCAGCATTTGTTCACTGCCTCTGTTTACTTTGTCCCTTTTCTTTTCGTCTTCACTCGCTTTTGGGTTCTCTTCAATTGCCCTTTTATATGTTCATCTAGCATCTAACCTTTCTCTTCCCCCTTGGGAGGTTCTGACAGTTCGAACCTGTTCTTTCCCACTGCCATGTGCGAAAGCTTAAATACCTACAGTTGCTCCTCACTAGATTTTTCTTAACCACTTCCTGTCTCATTCTCATGCTGTTGCAGTTTACAGTGAGGTTCTAAATCCTCTTCTGACAGTGTCGGGTTTGCAACAGTGTTCCTGGACAGTTGTGAGAGGTCATTTATTAGACTCGGCTAGCATTTACACAGCTGAACTGTATGAAATTCTCTTAGCAATTATGCGTATTGCATCCAAACCTACCTCAACATTTAATTCGCCTCATCCCCTAGTTCTACATATACAACTTTGGTTGCACCGCATTTCTAGCAAAAACAAAGAAATCGTTGTCTGCTGGTTGCTTGGTCATATTGATATTCAGGGCAATGAGCAGGCGGACTCTACTGCGTGGTCAGCGGTACATGACCTTCCAGTTTCATGTAAAGGTATTCCACCTTCACAAGCGTTGACAACAACTTTGGTCCGATGATTCAGTTAGTT
The DNA here is from genome assembly GCF_038502225.1 of Cherax quadricarinatus. Classification (NCBI taxonomy): domain Eukaryota; kingdom Metazoa; phylum Arthropoda; class Malacostraca; order Decapoda; family Parastacidae; genus Cherax; species Cherax quadricarinatus. Next base: position 35,018,034 of record NC_091309.1, on the reverse strand, counting down.
TAATATGTTTATTATGCACTCCATACCCATCCTGTGGGCGGTAGTCAAAAGATTACAGAGGTACATAATTGGTCCAGGGACTGGACTCCAGTTTTGATAGCTGAGCAAGTTACAGAGGTAATGAAGTCACAATTTACAAAGGTAATTAACTCCAGGTAGGTCTGGTCACAATCATGACAAGTTACAAAGGTATTTGCAGATTACAGAGGTACGTAATGGGTCCAGGGACTGGGCCCCCAAAGATTTGATAGCTGAACTAGGTACAAAGGTAATGAACTCACAAGTTACAAAGGTAATGAATCCTGTAAGAATGAGAGATGATTCATAAATTACATTCTATCAAGCTGAGTTTAGGATCCTGGTCTTATCGATGTAATTTTTGGGAGGTGGTGGTAGGGTCGGCATGCATGTAGTCGTGGTGGTGGTAGGGTTGGCATGCAGATAGTCATGGTGGTGGTAGGGTAGGCATGCAGGTAGTCATGGTGATAGTTGGGTCGGCATGCAGGTAGTCGTGGTGGTAGTAGGGTCGGCATGCAGGTAGTCATGGTGGTGGTAGGGTCGGCGTGCAGGTAGTCGTGGTGGTGGTAGGGTCGACATCCAGGTAGTCGTGGTGGTGGTAGGGTCGGCATGCAGGTAGTCATGGTGGTGGTAGGGTTGGCATGCAGGTAGTCGTGGTGGTGGTAGGGTCGGCATGCAGGTAGTCGTGGTGGTGGTAGGGTTGGCATGCAGGTAGTCGTGGTGGTGGTAAGGTCGGCATGCAGGTAGTCATGGTGGTGGTAGGGTCGGCATGCAGGTAGTCATGGTGGTGGTAGGGTCGGCATGCAGGTAGTCGTGGTGGTGGTAGGGTCGGCATGCAGGTAGTCATGGTGGTGGTAGGGTCGGCATGCAGGTAGTCGTGGTGGTGGTAGGGTCGGCATGCAGGTAGTCGTGGTGGTGGTAAGGTCGGCATGCAGGTAGTCATGGTGGTGGTAGGGTCGGCATGCAGGTAGTCGTGATGGTGGTAGGGTCGGCATGCAGGTAGTCGTGGTGGTGGTAGGGTCGGCATGCAGGTAGTCATGGTGGTAGTAGGGTCGGCATGCAGGTAGTCATGGTGGTGGTAGGGTCGGCATGCAGGTAGTCATGGTGGTGGTAGGGTCGGCATGCAGGTAGTCATGGTGGTGGTAGGGTCGGCATGCAGATAGTCGTGGTGGTGGTAGGGTCAGCATGCAGGAAGTCGTGGTGGTGGTAGGGTTGGTATGCAGGTAGTCGTGGTGGTGGTAGGGTTGGCATGCAGGTAGTCATGGTGGTGGTAGGGTTGGCATGCAGGTAGTCATGGTGTTGGTAGGGTCGGCATGCAGGTAGTCGTGGTGGTGGTAGGGTCGGCATGCAGGTAGTCGTGGTGGTGGTAGGGTCGGCATGCAGGTAGTCGTGGTGGTGGTAGGGTCAGCATGCAGGTAGTCATGGTGGTGGTAGGGTCGGCATGCAGGTAGTCGTGATGGTGGTAGGGTCGGCATGCAGGTAGTCATGGTGGTGGTAGGGTTGGCATGCAGGTAGTCGTGGTGGTAGTAGGGTCGGCATGCAGGTAGTCGTGGTGGTGGTAGGGTCGGCATGCAGGTAGTCGTGGTGGTGGTAGGGTCGGCATGCAGGTAGTCGTGGTGGTGGTAGGGTCGGCATGCAGATAGTCGTGGTGGTGGTAGGGTCAGCATGCAGGAAGTCGTGGTGGTGGTAGGGTTGGCATGCAGGTAGTCATGGTGGTGGTAGGGTCGGCATGCAGGTAGTCGTGGTGGTAGTAGGGTCGGCATGCAGGTAGTCGTGGTGGTGGTGGTAGGGTCGGCATGCAGATAGTCGTGGTGGTGGTAGGGTCGGCATGCAGATAGTCGTGGTGGTGGTGGGGTCGACATGCAGGAAGTCATGGTGGTGGTAGGGTCGGCATGCAGGTAGTCGTGGTGGTGGTAGGGTTGGCATGCAGGTAGTCATGGTGGTGGTAGGGTTGGCCTGCAGGTAGTCATGGTGGTGGTAGGGTCGGCATGCAGGTAGTCGTGGTGGTGGTAGGGTCGGCATGCAGGTAGTCATGGTGGTGGTAGGGTCGGCATGCAGGTAGTCGTGGTGGTGGTAGGGTCGGCATGCAGGTAGTTGTGGTGGTGGTAGGGTCGGCATGCAGGTAGTCATGGTGGTAGTAGGGTCGGCATGCAGGTAGTCGTGGTGGTTGTAGGGTTGGCATGCAGGGAGTCGTGGTGGTTGTAGGGTTGGCATGCAGGTAGTCGTGGTGGTGGTAGGGTCGGCATGCAGGTAGTCATGGTGGTGGTAGGGTCGGCATGCAGGTAGTCGTGGTGGTGGTAGGGTCGGCATGCAGGTAGTTGTGGTGGTGGTAGGGTCGGCATGCAGGTAGTCGTGGTGGTGGTAGGGTCGGCATGCAGGTAGTCGTGGTGGTGGTAGGGTCGGCATGCAGGTAGTCGTGGTGGTAGTAGGGTCGGCATGCAGGTAGTCATGGTGGTGGTAGGGTCGGCATGCAGGTAGTCGTGGTGGTGGTAGGGTTGGCATGCAGGTAGTCGTGGTGGTGGTAGGGTCGGCATGCAGGTAGTCATGGTGGTGGTAGGGTCGGCATGCAGGTAGTCGTGGTGGTGGTAGGGTCGGCATGCAGGTAGTCGTGGTGGTGGTAAGGTCAGCATGCAGGTAGTCATGGTGGTGGTAGGGTCGGCATGCAGGTAGTCGTGATGGTGGTAGGGTCGGCATGCAGGTAGTCGTGGTGGTGGTAGGGTCGGCATGCAGGTAGTCGTGGTGGTAGTAGGGTTGGCATGCAGGTAGTCGTGGTGGTGGTAGGGTCGGCATGCAGGTAGTCATGGTGGTGGTAGGGTCGGCATGCAGGTAGTCATGGTGGTGGTAGGGTCGGCATGCAGATAGTCGTGGTGGTGGTAGGGTCAGCATGCAGGAAGTCGTGGTGGTGGTAGGGTTGGTATGCAGGTAGTCGTGGTGGTGGTAGGGTTGGCATGCAGGTAGTCATGGTGGTGGCAGGGTTGGCATGCAGGTAGTCATGGTGGTGGTAGGGTCGGCATGCAGGTAGTCGTGGTGGTGGTAGGGTCGGCATGCAGGTAGTCGTGGTGGTGGTAGGGTCGGCATGCAGGTAGTCGTGGTGGTGGTAAGGTCGGCATGCAGGTAGTCATGGTGGTGGTAGGGTCGGCATGCAGGTAGTCGTGATGGTGGTAGGGTCGGCATGCAGGTAGTCATGGTGGTGGTAGGGTTGGCATGCAGGTAGTCATGGTGGTAGTAGGGTCGGCATGCAGGTAGTCGTGGTGGTGGTAGGGTCGGCATGCAGGTAGTCGTGGTGGTGGTAGGGTCGGCATGCAGGTAGTCGTGGTGGTGGTAGGGTCGGCATGCAGTTAGTCGTGGTGGTGGTAGGGTCAGCATGCAGGAAGTCGTGATGGTGGTAGGGTTGGCATGCAGGTAGTCGTGGTGGTGGTAGGGTCGGCATGCAGGTAGTCGTGGTGGTAGTAGGGTCGGCATGCAGGTAGTCGTGGTGGTGGTAGGGTCGGCATGCAGGTAGTCGTGGTGGTGGTAGGGTCGGCATGCAGGTAGTCGTGGTGGTGGTAGGGTCGGCATGCAGATAGTCGTGGTGGTGGTAGGGTCGACATGCAGGAAGTCGTGGTGGTGGTAGGGTCGGCATGCAGGTAGTCGTGGTGGTGGTAGGGTTGGCATGCAGGTAGTCATGGTGGTGGTAGGGTTGGCATGCAGGTAGTCATGGTGGTGGTAGGGTCGGCATGCAGGTAGTCGTGGTGGTGGTAGGGTCGGCATGCAGGTAGTCATGGTGGTGGTAGGGTCGGCATGCAGGTAGTCGTGGTGGTGGTAGGGTCGGCATGCAGGTAGTCGTGGTGGTGGTAGGGTCGGCATGCAGGTAGTCATGGTGGTAGTAGGGTCGGCATGCAGGTAGTCGTGGTGGTTGTAGAGTTGGCATGCAGGGAGTCGTGGTGGTTGTAGGGTTGGCATGCAGGTAGTCGTGGTTGTGGTAGGGTCGGCATGCAGGTAGTCGTGGTGGTGGTAGGGTCGGCATGCAGGTAGTCGTGGTGGTGGTAGGGTCGGCATGCAGGTAGTCGTGGTGGTGGTAGGGTCGGCATGCAGGTAGTCGTGGTGGTGGTAGGGTCGGCATGCAGGTAGTCGTGGTGGTGGTAAGGTCGGCATGCAGGTAGTCATGGTGGTGGTAGGGTCGGCATGCAGGTAGTCGTGATGGTGGTAGGGTCGGCATGCAGGTAGTCGTGGTGGTGGTAGGGTCGGCATGCAGGTAGTCATGGTGGTAGTAGGGTCGGCATGCAGGTAGTCATGGTGGTGGTAGGGTCGGCATGCAGGTAGTCATGGTGGTGGTAGGGTCGGCATGCAGGTAGTCATGGTGGTGGTAGGGTCGGCATGCAGATAGTCATGGTGGTGGTAGGGTCAGCATGCAGGAAGTCGTGGTGGTGGTAGGGTTGGTATGCAGGTAGTCGTGGTGGTGGTAGAGTTGGCATGCAGGTAGTCATGGTGGTGGTAGGGTTGGCATGCAGGTAGTCATGGTGTTGGTAGGGTCGGCATGCAGGTAGTCGTGGTGGTGGTAGGGTCGGCATGCAGGTAGTCGTGGTGGTGGTAGGGTCGGCATGCAGGTAGTCGTGGTGGTGGTAGGGTCGGCATGCAGGTAGTCATGGTGGTGGTAGGGTCGGCATGCAGGTAGTCGTGATGGTGGTAGGGTCGGCATGCAGGTAGTCATGGTGGTGGTAGGGTCGGCATGCAGGTAGTCGTGGTGGTGGTAGGGTCGGCATGCAGGTAGTCGTGGTGGTGGTAGGGTCGGCATGCAGATAGTCGTGGTGGTGGTAGGGTCAGCATGCAGGAAGTCGTGGTGGTGGTAGGGTTGGCATGCAGGTAGTCATGGTGGTGGTAGGGTCGGCATGCAGGTAGTCGTGGTGGTAGTAGGGTCGGCATGCAGGTAGTCGTGGTGGTGGTGGTAGGGTCGGCATGCAGATAGTCGTGGTGGTGGTAGGGTCGGCATGCAGATAGTCGTGGTGGTGGTGGGGTCGACATGCAGGAAGTCATGGTGGTGGTAGGGTCGGCATGCAGGTAGTCGTGGTGGTGGTAGGGTTGGCATGCAGGTAGTCATGGTGGTGGTAGGGTTGGCCTGCAGGTAGTCATGGTGGTGGTAGGGTCGGCATGCAGGTAGTCGTGGTGGTGGTAGGGTCGGCATGCAGGTAGTCATGGTGGTGGTAGGGTCGGCATGCAGGTAGTCGTGGTGGTGGTAGGGTCGGCATGCAGGTAGTTGTGGTGGTGGTAGGGTCGGCATGCAGGTAGTCATGGTGGTAGTAGGGTCGGCATGCAGGTAGTCGTGGTGGTTGTAGGGTTGGCATGCAGGGAGTCGTGGTGGTTGTAGGGTTGGCATGCAGGTAGTCGTGGTGGTGGTAGGGTCGGCATGCAGGTAGTCATGGTGGTGGTAGGGTCGGCATGCAGGTAGTCGTGGTGGTGGTAGGGTCGGCATGCAGGTAGTTGTGGTGGTGGTAGGGTCGGCATGCAGGTAGTCGTGATGGTGGTAGGGTCGGCATGCAGGTAGTCGTGGTGGTGGTAGGGTCGGCATGCAGGTAGTCGTGGTGGTAGTAGGGTCGGCATGCAGGTAGTCATGGTGGTGGTAGGGTCGGCATGCAGGTAGTCGTGGTGGTGGTAGGGTTGGCATGCAGGTAGTCGTGGTGGTGGTAGGGTCGGCATGCAGGTAGTCATGGTGGTGGTAGGGTCGGCATGCAGGTAGTCGTGGTGGTGGTAGGGTCGGCATGCAGGTAGTCGTGGTGGTGGTAAGGTCAGCATGCAGGTAGTCATGGTGGTGGTAGGGTCGGCATGCAGGTAGTCGTGATGGTGGTAGGGTCGGCATGCAGGTAGTCGTGGTGGTGGTAGGGTCGGCATGCAGGTAGTCGTGGTGGTGGTAGGGTTGGCATGCAGGTAGTCGTGGTGGTGGTAGGGTCGGCATGCAGGTAGTCATGGTGGTGGTAGGGTCGGCATGCAGGTAGTCATGGTGGTGGTAGGGTCGGCATGCAGATAGTCGTGGTGGTGGTAGGGTCAGCATGCAGGAAGTCGTGGTGGTGGTAGGGTTGGTATGCAGGTAGTCGTGGTGGTGGTAGGGTTGGCATGCAGGTAGTCATGGTGGTGGTAGGGTTGGCATGCAGGTAGTCATGGTGGTGGTAGGGTCGGCATGCAGGTAGTCGTGGTGGTGGTAGGGTCGGCATGCAGGTAGTCGTGGTGGTGGTAGGGTCGGCATGCAGGTAGTCGTGGTGGTGGTAAGGTCGGCATGCAGGTAGTCATGGTGGTGGTAGGGTCGGCATGCAGGTAGTCGTGATGGTGGTAGGGTCGGCATGCAGGTAGTCATGGTGGTGGTAGGGTTGGCATGCAGGTAGTCATGGTGGTAGTAGGGTCGGCATGCAGGTAGTCGTGGTGGTGGTAGGGTCGGCATGCAGGTAGTCGTGGTGGTGGTAGGGTCGGCATGCAGGTAGTCGTGGTGGTGGTAGGGTCGGCATGCAGATAGTCGTGGTGGTGGTAGGGTCAGCATGCAGGAAGTCGTGATGGTGGTAGGGTTGGCATGCAGGTAGTCGTGGTGGTGGTAGGGTCGGCATGCAGGTAGTCGTGGTGGTAGTAGGGTCGGCATGCAGGTAGTCGTGGTGGTGGTAGGGTCGGCATGCAGGTAGTCGTGGTGGTGGTAGGGTCGGCATGCAGGTAGTCGTGGTGGTGGTAGGGTTGGCATGCAGATAGTCGTGGTGGTGGTAGGGTCGACATGCAGGAAGTCGTGGTGGTGGTAGGGTCGGCATGCAGGTAGTCGTGGTGGTGGTAGGGTTGGCATGCAGGTAGTCGTGGTGGTAGGGTTGGCATGCAGGTAGTCATGGTGGTGGTAGGGTCGGCATGCAGGTAGTCGTGGTGGTGGTAGGGTCGGCATGCAGGTAGTCATGGTGGTGGTAGGGTCGGCATGCAGGTAGTCGTGGTGGTGGTAGGGTCGGCATGCAGGTAGTCGTGGTGGTGGTAGGGTCGGCATGCAGGTAGTCATGGTGGTAGTAGGGTCGGCATGCAGGTAGTCGTGGTGGTTGTAGAGTTGGCATGCAGGGAGTCGTGGTGGTTGTAGGGTTGGCATGCAGGTAGTCGTGGTTGTGGTAGGGTCGGCATGCAGGTAGTCGTGGTGGTGGTAGGGTCGGCATGCAGGTAGTCGTGGTGGTGGTAGGGTCGGCATGCAGGTAGTCGTGGTGGTGGTAGGGTCGGCATGCAGGTAGTCGTGGTGGTGGTAGGGTCGGCATGCAGGTAGTCGTGGTGGTGGTAGGGTCGGCATGCAGGTAGTCATTGTGGTGGTAGGGTCGGCATGCAGGTAGTCGTGGTGGTGGTAGGGTCGGCATGCAGGTAGTCATGGTGGTGGTAGGGTCGGCATGCAGGTAGTCTTGGTGGTAGTAGGGTCGGCATGCAGGTAGTCGTGGTGGTAGGGTCGCCATGCAGGTAGTCGTGGTGGTGGTAGGGTCGGCATGCAGGTAGTCATGGTGGTGGTAGGGTCGGCATGCAGGTAGTCATGGTGGTGGTAGGGTCGGCATGCAGGTAGTCATGGTGGTGGTAGGGTCGGCGTGCAGGTAGTCGTGGTGGTGGTTGGGTCGGCATGCAGGTAGTCGTGGTGGTGGTAGGGTCGGCATGCAGGTAGTCGTGGTGGTGGTAGGGTCGGCATGCAGGTACTCATGGTGGTGGTAGGGTCGGCATGCAGGTAGTCATGGTGCTGGTAGGGTCGGCATGCAGGTAGTCGTGGTGGTGGTAGGGTCGGCATGCAGGTAGTCATGGTGGTGGTAGGGTCGGCATGCAGGTAGTCATGGTGGTGGTAGGGTCGGCATGCAGGTAGTCGTGGTGGTGGTAGGGTCGGCATGCAGGTACTCATGGTGGTGGTAGGGTCGGCATGCAGGTAGTCATGGTGGTGGTAGGGTCGGCATGCAGGTAGTCGTGGTGGTGGTAGGGTCGGCATGCAGGTAGTCATGGTGGTGGTAGGGTCGGCATGCAGGTAGTCATGGTGGTGGTAGGGTCGGCATGCAGGTAGTCGTGGTGGTGGTAGGGTCGGCATGCAGGTAGTCGTGGTGGTGGTAGGGTCGGCATGCAGGTAGTCGTGGTGGTGGTAGGGTCGGCATGAAGGTAGTTGTGGTGGTGGTAGGGTCGGCATGCAGGTAGTCGTGGTGGTGGTAGGGTCGGCATGCAGGTAGTCGTGGTGGTGGTAGGGTCGGCATGCAGGTAGTCATGGTGGTGGTAGGGTCGGCATGCAGGTAGTCGTGGTGGTGGTAGGGTCGGCATGCAGGTAGTCGTGGTGGTGGTAGGGTCGGCATGTAGGTAATCATTAAGTGTCTTTCCATGACTTGTTAACATAGCGTCGTAGTCACTCAACCATGAATAAATATGTGCTTCCCAATGTACAGGCACCTGACGTAACTTCCTTCTTACCTATATGTGTCCTGCCTTTCGGCGTGTGTTTTCCTTGCTGAGCAAGACATCAGTCATGCAAGTATCCCAGTCGTATGACAACATGATGAGTACGTCAGTGTCTTCAGCAACAATAGTATTGGGCTGTCCATTACGGGCAAATCCAATGCTCTTTAGCACGATTAGTGTGTTAGCATTGTCAGTGCTTACATTAATGTGTTAGCATCGTCAGTGCTTACATTAATGTGTTAGCATCGTCAGTGCTTACATTAATGTGTTAGCATCGTCAGTGCTTACATTAATGTGTTAGCATCGTCAGTGCTTACATTAATGTGTTAGCATCGTCACTGCTTACATTAATGTGTTAGCATCGTCACTGCTTACATTAATGTGTTAGCATCGTCAGTGCTTACATTAATGTGTTAGCATCGTCAGTGCTTACATTAATGTGTTAGCATCGTCACTGCTTACATTAATGTGTTAGCATCGTCACTGCTTACATTAATGTGTTAGCATCGTCACTGCTTACATTAATGTGTTAGCATCGTCACTGCTTACATTAATGTGTTAGCATCGTCACTGCTTACATTAATGTGTTAGCATCGTCACTGCTTACATTAATGTGTTAGCATCGTCACTGCTTACATTAATGTGTTAGCATCGTCACTGCTTACATTAATGTGTTAGCATCGTCACTGCTTACATTAATGTGTTAGCATCGTCACTGCTTACATTAATGTGTTAGCATCGTCACTGCTTACATTAATGTGTTAGCATCGTCACTGCTTACATTAATGTGTTAGCATCGTCACTGCTTACATTAATGTGTTAGCATCGTCACTGCTTACATTAATGTGTTAGCATCGTCACTGCTTACATTAATGTGTTAGCATCGTCAGTGCTTACATTAATGTGTTAGCATCGTCACTGCTTACATTAATGTGTTAGCATCGTCACTGCTTACATTAATGTGTTAGCATCGTCACTGCTTACATTAATGTGTTAGCATCGTCACTGCTTACATTAATGTGTTAGCATCGTCACGTCAGTGCTTACATTAATGTGTTAGCATCGTCACTGCTTACATTAATGTGTTAGCATCGTCAGTGCTTACATTAATGTGTTAGCATCGTCACTGCTTACATTAATGTGTTAGCATCGTCACTGCTTACATTAATGTGTTAGCATCGTCACTGCTTACATTAATGTGTTAGCATCGTCACTGCTTACATTAATGTGTTAGCATCGTCACTGCTTACATTAATGTGTTAGCATCGTCAGTGCTTACATTAATGTGTTAGCATCGTCACTGCTTACATTAATGTGTTAGCATCGTCAGTGCTTACATTAATGTGTTAGCATCGTCACTGCTTACATTAATGTGTTAGCATCGTCACTGCTTACATTAATGTGTTAGCATCGTCAGTGCTTACATTAATGTGTTAGCATCGTCACTGCTTACATTAATGTGTTAGCATCGTCACTGCTTACATTAATGTGTTAGCATCGTCACTGCTTACATTAATGTGTTAGCATCGTCAGTGCTTACATTAATGTGTTAGCATCGTCACTGCTTACATTAATGTGTTAGCATCGTCACTGCTTACATTAATGTGTTAGCATCGTCACTGCTTACATTAATGTGTTAGCATCGTCACTGCTTACATTAATGTGTTAGCATCGTCACTGCTTACATTAATGTGTTAGCATCGTCAGTGCTTACATTAATGTGTTAGCATCGTCACTGCTTACATTAATGTGTTAGCATCGTCACTGCTTACATTAATGTGTTAGCATCGTCACTGCTTACATTAATGTGTTAGCATCGTCACTGCTTACATTAATGTGTTAGCATCGTCACTGCTTACATTAATGTGTTAGCATCGTCACTGCTTACATTAATGTGTTAGCATCGTCACTGCTTACATTAATGTGTTAGCATCGTCACTGCTTACATTAATGTGTTAGCATCGTCACTGCTTACATTAATGTGTTAGCATCGTCACTGCTTACATTAATGTGTTAGCATCGTCACTGCTTACATTAATGTGTTAGCATCGTCACTGCTTACATTAATGTGTTAGCATCGTCACTGCTTACATTAATGTGTTAGCATCGTCTGTGCTTACATTAATGTGTTAGCATCGTCACTGCTTACATTAATGTGTTAGCATCGTCAGTGCTTACATTAATGTGTTAGCATCGTCACTGCTTACATTAATGTGTTAGCATCGTCACTGCTTACATTAATGTGTTAGCATCGTCACTGCTTACATTAATGTGTTAGCATCGTCACTGCTTACATTAATGTGTTAGCATCGTCACTGCTTACATTAATGTGTTAGCATCGTCACTGCTTACATTAATGTGTTAGCATCGTCACTGCTTACATTAATGTGTTAGCATCGTCACTGCTTACATTAATGTGTTAGCATCGTCTGTGCTTACATTAATGTGTTAGCATCGTCACTGCTTACATTAATGTGTTAGCATCGTCACTGCTTACATTAATGTGTTAGCATCGTCACTGCTTACATTAATGTGTTAGCATCGTCACTGCTTACATTAATGTGTTAGCATCGTCTGTGCTTACATTAATGTGTTAGCATCGTCACTGCTTACATTAATGTGTTAGCATCGTCACTGCTTACATTAATGTGTTAGCATCGTCACTGCTTACATTAATGTGTTAGCATCGTCACTGCTTACATTAATGTGTTAGCATCGTCACTGCTTACATTAATGTGTTAGCATCGTCTGTGCTTACATTAATGTGTTAGCATCGTCACTGCTTACATTAATGTGTTAGCATCGTCACTGCTTACATTAATGTGTTAGCATCGTCACTGCTTACATTAATGTGTTAGCATCGTCACTGCTTACATTAATGTGTTAGCATCGTCACTGCTTACATTAATGTGTTAGCATCGTCACTGCTTACATTAATGTGTTAGCATCGTCTGTGCTTACATTAATGTGTTAGCATCGTCTTACATTAATGTGTTGCTTACATTAATGTGTTAGCATCGTCAGTGCTTACATTAATGTGTTAGCATCGTCACTGCTTACATTAATGTGTTAGCATCGTCACTGCTTACATTAATGTGTTAGCATCGTCACTGCTTACATTAATGTGTTAGCATCGTCTGTGCTTACATTAATGTGTTAGCATCGTCACTGCTTACATTAATGTGTTAGCATCGTCACTGCTTACATTAATGTGTTAGCATCGTCATCGTCACTGCTTACATTAATGTGTTAGCATCGTCACTGCTTACATTAATGTGTTAGCATCGTCTGTGCTTACATTAATGTGTTAGCATCGTCTGTGCTTACATTAATGTGTTAGCATCGTCTGTGCTTACATTAATGTGTTAGCATCGTCTGTGCTTACATTAATGTGTTAGCATCGTCACTGCTTACATTAATGTGTTGCTTACTTACATCAATGTGTTAGCATCGTCACTGCTTACATTAATGTGTTAGCATCGTCTGTGCTTACATTAATGTGTTAGCATCGTCTGTGCTTACATTAATGTGTTAGCATCGTCTGTGCTTACATTAATGTGTTAGCATCGTCACTGCTTACATTAATGTGTTAGCATCGTCTGTGCTTACATTAATGTGTTAGCATCGTCACTGCTTACATTAACACTATGGCCCTGGAGCTGAAAGTGCTTGGCAACGAGGTTGATGAATTATATTTTGTTTCTCTCATTAGACAAAAATGCCTCTGGGTGTGTGTAAGCTTTAGCAGTATCTGCTGTGTGAATGTTGAGTAATATGGAGGTGTTGGTTTCAAAACCTTCTCTTGCACGACTGAATGCCTCACTAAACAAACTTCGTCAATAGGTAAGACACATATGCAACAGTTAGGTATCTTTATTTCGAAACGTTTCGCCTACACAGTAGGCTTCTTCAGTCGAGTACAGAAAAGTTGATAGAAGCAGAAGATACTTGAAGACGATGTAATCAGTCCATCACCCTTAAAGTTTTGAGGTGGTCAGTCCCTCAGTCTGGAGAAGAGCATTGTTCCATGGAACAGACCAAGACATTAATTTGTTCAAATCGTCCTGGAGTTCATTGATATCCTCCTCAGAGTGAATTATATGGCCTATCTTTGTATCATCAGCAAACTTACTCATGTCACTAGTAATCCCTTCATCAAGGTCATTAATGTAAATTATGAACAGGAGAGGGTCTAAAACTGATCCTTGTGGAACGCCACTAGTGACTAATCCCCATTCAGATTTCACTCCATTAATGGTAACTCTCTGCTTTCTATTGGTAAGCCATGCTTCAATCCATGCTAGAACTTTACCTCCTATACCATGAGCTGCCACTTTTCTTAAGAGTCTCTTGTGAGGTACTCTGTCGAAGGCTTTACTAAAATCCAAATAAACAATATCATATTCCTTATCACTGTCAACTGCCTCAAATGTTCTATTGAAGAACGTCAGTAAGTTTGTCAGACAGGAACGACCTCTCGTGAATCCATGCTGAGATTCATTTAACAAGTTATGCTCTTCAAGGTGACTTCTGATAATGTCAGCTATAATTGATTCTAATAACTTGCCCACTATAGATGTCAGGCTTATTGGACGGTAATTTGAAGGAGTGGACTTATCCCCTGATTTGAATATAGGAACCACATTAGCCATCTTCCACAACTCTGGCACAACACTGGTAAGGATGGACGCATTGAATACACTCGTTAATGGCTGACAGCTCCATCTTGCATTCCTTAAGTACCCTTGAAAACAACTCATCGGGTCCCGGGGACTTATTTTGTTTCAGTTTGTCTATCTGTTTAATAACCATGTCCCTCGTGACAGTAATATTAGTTAACTTAAATTCATCAGGAACTAAATAATTTTTAATTACTGGAATCTCATTTACATCTTCCTGTGTAAAAACTGACAAAAAATAGTCATTAAATAAGGAACTCATTTCCAGTTCATTATCCGTCAGCTGTCCATTCCCAGATTTCAGAGGTCTTACTTTTTCCTTCACCTTCGTCCTATACACTTGAAAGAACCCCTTTGGATTAGTCTTTGATTCATTAGCAACTCTAATTTCATAGTCACGTTTAGCCTTTCTAATCGCCTTTTTTACTTCTCTTTTAAGCTGAACATATTGGTCAGTAAGGTTAACCTCTCCTCTTCTGATGCGCCTATAAATTCCCCTTTTCTCCCCTAATAGATGCTTTAGCCTCCTGTTAACCCATTTGGGATCGTTATTATTAGACCTAATTTCTCTCTGGGGAATGTATATACTCTGGGCACTGTGTACATTATTAAGAAAACAATCATAAAAGCAGATCCCTTCATATTCATAAGTATGATTATCGTCAATAAAATCATTAGCTAGATAACCCCAATCAAGATTAGACAGATGTTCCCTAAGTCCATTATAATCGGCAGAACGAAAATCAGGGATTTTTACTGTATTATCATTATTCTTGCATTCCCAATTAATGCTAAAAGTGATGGATTTGTGATCACTTGCGCCAAGCTCTTCAGTGATCTCCAGATTATTCATGAGTGTTTCCTTATTTGACAAGACTAGGTCTAGCAAATTATTACCCCTGGTAGGCTCAGTTATGCTCTGTTTCAGAAAACAGTCCTGAGCTGTTTCCATAAAGTCACTGGACTCTAGATTACCTGTCAAAGAATTCCAGTCAATTTGACTAAAGTTAAAGTCCCCTACTATGACTATGTTACTGTGTCCAGAAGCCCTAACAATTTCGTCCCAAAGAAGTCTCCCTCTATCGTGATCCAAGCCTGGAGGTCGGTATATTACACATAGAATTAGTTTTTCTTGACCCTCCACGAACTCTACCCAAACAGACTCTGTTACTGCTCCATCTATTTTTATACCTGTTTTTATGCAACAATTAATATTTTCTCGAACATACAATGCAACTCCTCCCCCCTTCCCATTACATCTGTCCACATTGAACAACTTAAATCCCTGAATATTACACTCAGCAGTCATATCCCGACTCTTTAAATCATACCACGTTTCAGTTAATGCAATGATATCAAAGTTCCCAGCACATGCTACCAAACGTAGTTCATTAATTTTATTTCTTGCACTTCGACTGTTAGCATAAAATACCATCATATGTTTTTTCTTCTGCACATTTTTCCTATTCATCTTTGTTTCTACACAATTTCTGAAATTATCATTACCCAGAGTTACTCCATGACAGTTACTATTAAGATTCTTAATATCAGAGCATAAGTCAATATATCCATACTCATTATTAATCATTTCTAAACCCATACCTCTAACTAATCCTAGTTTAAAGTCCTAACAACCCCCTCAACTGAGTTAGCAAGAAAACCCACACCTGCCCTGGATAAGTGAACCCCATCCCTGGCATACATGTCATTTCGGCCATAGAAGTTGTCCCAGTTGTCAATGAATGGTACTGCATTATCCTTACAGTGTTTATCCAGCCAACAATTAATACCAATTGCTCTGGACAACCATTCATTACCAACACCTCTTCTTGGCAAAATGCCACATATAACAGGGCGCCCCCCCTTCTTCCTAATTATGTCTATAGCTGTCCTGAACTTTCTAACTAAATCCTCACTTCTACGCTTGCCTACATCATTGCCTCCAGCACTGAGGCAAATAATAGGATTGATCCCATTACCGTTCATGATGTTGTCAAGCCGGCTAACAATGTCCTCCATCCCAGCCCCAGGAAAGCATACCCTTTGTCTCCTACTCCTGTCCTTCAAGCAGAATGCCCTATCCATGTATCTAACCTGGCTATCCCCAACAACAACAATATTCTTACCTTCCTTGTTGTCGTTCGTCGTGACGATCCCAGTAGTCGACTCACATTCGTCGGGTAGCACCGAGAATGCGTTGGAGGTTTCCACAGGAGTTTCCACAGCAGTCTCTTTCTTCTTCATCGTTTCTGGCTTTCCATTCGTCTTCTTGATCATCAACTTCGTCGTCCCCTGCTGTCCAGCCACTGACCACGATCCCTTCTTGACCTGAGGACTCGAAACAGGAGGACTACTACGAATCCTCTTGTTTTCCTCGGTCAATCGCCGTATCTCCATCTTCGCTGCCCTCAATTCTTCCTTAAGTTGCTGGTAAAGTTGCTCGATGAAGGGCATCTTGGTTCAGTCCACGGGAGCAAACAAGACACTTCTTCACAGAGTTAAGTACAGGTCACCACTGAGTTAAGTACAGGTCACCACATGTCATTGATAATTAAATCTGCCATATTTCGAAAACTGAACACATTCTTCTTTTCATTAATTTCAGCAAAATAGATGTGACCACCATAGTACGTATAGTACAGTGCTCCTGTAGCTTCTGCTACAGGAGCACTGTACTATACGTACTATGCTATTTTAGCTACGTGTTCGTGAAGTTGCTCAAGTATTATATAACTTAACTTTACAATCATTCTCAAGCTAACTACATAGTGCCTCAAAACAGTCATTCATTATAATATCATGCATTGGTCTGGTCAACCATCAGGTTTCGATGTTGATAAGGTATGCATAAATGACTGATAACACTGATGATGGTATCTACCCTCTGCTGTCACCAAATCGATACATCCCTCATGTCGAGTTTGACCCTCATTGGCCCAAGGGTCAGCCAGATTGTAGCACTGCTCCACAATATTTCTGATGGGATTTATTCATACAAGTGTTATAGGGCCTGCCTGGGTGCCTGGGGTCAACCATTGTACAGCACTACTTAATATACATTTTTTCTCCAGCTAAATATTTCATCATTGGAAGACCTCAGTTGCTTTATACATGGTCTATCATTAGCATGCAGCCTCTTGGTACTCTTTCGATTATCGGTGTATTTCTTGCAGCAAATAACATAATGAGAACCTTAACCACTTGTGAGGTTTGAGCCTTCTTTGAAAGACAACTATACAGTTCACTGTTTCAACGAATCTGACTGTATTTAAGAGAAACTTTAAGCCAAAGAATTGTATCT
Organism: Cherax quadricarinatus; assembly: GCF_038502225.1. NCBI lineage: Eukaryota > Metazoa > Arthropoda > Malacostraca > Decapoda > Parastacidae > Cherax > Cherax quadricarinatus. The sequence goes on along the minus strand of NC_091309.1, from coordinate 35,001,642 downwards.
ACTCTTCTTCCTTGGACCAAACCTAACGACCTCTCATCTCCCAGGTGTTGTATTAATACTAAACCTGGGAGAGAGAGAATAAGAGGTGAAAATTACATTCGGTAGGTGCTGCAATCTGCCCCCCCGAGTGAACACTGGTCAGCCATCTTTCTTACTCCAAGACCTCAAATTTCTGTCGCATATTCGTTTGTTATACCATAAAGATGTATATACCTAATATAATTTATCCCTTTTCTGGACGTAACGATTTGATGGAAAATAAAGTTCCGGTTATAGAGACCATAGTGTCTTGAATTATGAGGTATCGTCACTCAGGTATCCTACACTTTAGTAAGGTATCCTACACTTCAGCAAGGTATCCTACACTTTAGTAAGGTATCCTACACCTTAGTAAGGTATCCTACACTTTAGTAAGGTATCCTACACCTCAGTAAGGTATCCTACACTTCAGTAAGGTATCCTACACTTTAGTAAGGTATCCTACACTTCAGCAAGGTATCCTACACTTTAGTAAGGTATCCTACACCTTAGTAAGGTATCCTACACCTCAGTAAGGTATCCTACACTTCAGTAAGGTATTTTACACTTCATTAAGGTATTCTACACTTCAGTAAGGTATCCTACACTTCAGTAAGGTATTTTACACTTCAGTAAGGTATTCTACACTTCAGTAAGGTATTCTACACTTCAGTAAGGTATCCTACACTTCAGTAAGGTATTTTACACTTCAGTAAGGTATCCTACACTTCAGTAAGGTATTTTACACTTCAGTAAGGTATTCTACACTTCAGTAAGGTATCCTACACTTCAGTAAGGTATCCTACACTTCAGTAAGGTATCCTACACTTCAGTAAGGTATTCTACACTTCAGTAAGGTATCCTACACTTCAGTAAGGTATCCTACACTTCAGTAAGGTATCCTACACTTCAGTAAGGTATTCTACACTTCAGTAAGGTATCTTACACTTCAGTAAGGTATCCTACACTTCAGTAAGGTATTCTACACTTCAGTAAGGTATTCTACACTTCAGTAAGGTATTCTACACTTCAGTAAGGTATTCTACACTTCAGTAAGGTATCCTACACCTCAGTAAGGTATCCTACACTTCAGTAAGGTATTCTACACTTCAGTAAGGTATTCTACACTTCAGTAAGGTATTCTACACTTCAGTAAGGTATTCTACACTTCAGTAAGGTATCCTACACTTCAGTAAGGTATTCCACACTTCAGTAAGGTATTCTACACTTCAGTAAGGTATCCTACACTTCAGAAAGGTATTCTACACTTCAGAAAGGTATTCCACACTTCAGTAAGGTATTCTACACTTCAGTAAGGTATTCTACACTTCAGTAAGGTATCCTACACTTGAGTAAGGTATTTTACACTTCAGTAAGGTATTCTACACTTCAGTAAGGTATTCTACACTTCAGTAAGGTATCCTACACTTCAGTAAGGTATTTTACACTTCAGTAAGGTATCCTACACTTCAGTAAGGTATTTTACACTTCAGTAAGGTATTCTACACTTCAGTAAGGTATCCTACACTTCAGTAAGGTATCCTACACTTCAGTAAGGTATCCTACACTTCAGTAAGGTATTCTACACTTCAGTAAGGTATCCTACACTTCAGTAAGGTATCCTACACTTCAGTAAGGTATCCTACACTTCAGTAAGGTATTCTACACTTCATTAAGGTATCCTACACTTCAGTAAGGTATCCTACACTTCAGTAAGGTATTCTACACTTCAGTAAGGTATTCTACACTTCAGTAAGGTATTCTACACTTCAGTAAGGTATTCTACACTTCAGTAAGGTATCCTACACCTCAGTAAGGTATCCTACACTTCAGTAAGGTATTCTACACTTCAGTAAGGTATTCTACACTTCAGTAAGGTATTCTACACTTCAGTAAGGTATTCTACACTTCAGTAAGGTATCCTACACTTCAGTAAGGTATTCCACACTTCAGTAAGGTATTCTACACCTCAGTAAGGTATCCTACACTTCAGAAAGGTATTCTACACTTCAGAAAGGTATTCCACACTTCAGTAAGGTATTCTAGACTTCAGTAAGGTATTCTACACTTCAGTAAGGTATCCTACACTTCAGTAAGGTATTCTACACTTCAGTAAGGTATTCTACACTTCAGTAAGGTATCCTACACTTCAGTAAGGTATTCTACACTTCAGTAAGGTATTCCACACTTCAGTAAGGTATTCTACACTTCAGTAAGGTATTCTACACTTCAGTAAGGTATCCTACACTTCAGTAAGGTATTCTACACTTCAGTAAGGTATTCTACACTTCAGTAAGGTATCCTACACTTCAGTAAGGTATTCTACACTTCAGTAAGGTATTCCACACTTCAGTAAGGTATTCTACACTTCAGTAAGGTATTCTACACTTCAGTAAGGTATCCTACACTTCAGTAAGGTATTCTACACTTCAGTAAGGTATTCTACACTTCAGTAAGGTATCCTACACTTCAGTAAGGTATTCTACACTTCAGTAAGGTATTCCACACTTCAGTAAGGTATTCTACACTTCAGTAAGGTATTCTACACTTCAGTAAGGTATCCTACACTTCAGTAAGGTATTCTACACTTCAGTAAGGTATTCCACACTTCAGTAAGGTATCCTACACTTCAGTAAGGTATTCTACACTTCAGTAAGGTATTCTACACTTCAGTAAGGTATCCTACACTTCAGTAAGGTATTCTACACTTCAGTAAGGTATTCTACACTTCAGTAAGGTATCCTACACTTAAGTAAGGTATTCTACACTTCAGTAAGGTATTCCACACTTCAGTAAGGTATTCTACACTTCAGTAAGGTATTCTACACTTCAGTAAGGTATCCTACACTTCAGTAAGGTATTCTACACTTCAGTAAGGTATTCTACACTTCAGTAAGGTATCCTACACATCAGTAAGGTATTCTACACTTCAGTAAGGTATTCTACACTTCAGTAAGGTATTCTACACTTCAGTAAGGTATTCTACACTTCAGTAAGGTATTCTACACTTCAGTAAGGTATTCTACACTTCAGTAAGGTATTCTACACTTCAGTAAGGTATTCTACACTTCAGTAAGGTATTCTACACTTCAGTAAGGTATTCTGCACTTCAGTAAGGTATTCTACCCTTCAGTAAGGTATTCTACACTTCAGTAAGGTATTCTACACTTCAGTAAGGTATTCTACACTTCAGAAAGGTATTCTACACTTCAGTAAGGTATTCTACACTTCAGTAAGGTATTCTACACTTCAGAAAGGTATTCTACACTTCAGAAAGGTATTCTACACTTCAGTAAAGTATTCTACACTTCAGTAAGGTATTCTACACTTCAGTAAGGTATTCTTCACTTCAGTAAGGTATTCTACACTTCAGAAAGGTATTCTACACTTCAGTAAGGTATTCTACACTTCAGTAAGGTGTTCTACACTTCAGTAAGGTATTCTACACTTCAGAAAGGTATTCTACACTTCAGTAAGGTATCCTACACTTCAGTAAGGTATTCTACACTTCAGTAAGGTATTCTACACTTCAGTAAGGTATTCTACACTTCAGTAAGGTATTCTACACTTCAGAAAGGTATTCTACACTTCAGTAAGGTATTCTACACTTCAGTAAGGTATTCTACACTTCAGTAAGGTATTCTTCACTTCAGTAAGGTATTCTACACTTCAGTAAGGTATTCTACACTTCAGAAAGGTATTCTACACTTCAGTAAGGTATTCTACACTTCAGTAAGGTATTCTACACTTCAGTAAGGTATTCTACACTTCAGAAAGGTATTCTACACTTCAGAAAGGTATTCTACACTTCAGTAAGGTATTCTTCACTTCAGTAAGGTATTCTACACTTCAGAAAGGTATTCTACACTTCAGTAAGGTATTCTACACTTCAGTAAGGTATCCTTCAGAAAGGTATTCTACACTTCAGTAAGGTATTCTACACTTCAGTAAGGTACTTCCTACACTTCAGTAAGGATTATAGATAAGGTATTCTACACTTCAGAAAGGTATTCTACACTTCAGTAAGGTATTCTACACTTCAGTAAGGTATTCTACACTTCAGTAAGGTATTCTTCACTTCAGTAAGGTATTCTACACTTCAGTAAGGTATTCTACACTTCAGAAAGGTATTCTACACTTCAGTAAGGTATTCTACACTTCAGTAAGGTATTCTACACTTCAGTAAGGTATTCTACACTTCAGAAAGGTATTCTACACTTCAGAAAGGTATTCTACACTTCAGTAAGGTATTCTACACTTCAGTAAGGTATTCTACACTTCAGAAAGGTATTCTACACTTCAGTAAGGTATTCTACACTTCAGTAAGGTATTCTACACTTCAGTAAGGTATTCTACACTTCAGTAAGGTATTCTACACTTCAGTAAGGTATTCTACACTTCAGTAAGGTATTCTACACTTCAGTAAGGTATTCTACACTTCAGTAAGGTATTCTACACTTCAGTAAGGTATTCTACACTAAACCATACCCCCGGCCGGGATTGAACCCGCGGTCATAGAGTCTCAAAACTCCAGCCCGTCGCGTTAGCCACTAGACCAGCTAGCGCGACGGGCTGGAGTTTTGAGACTCTATGACCGCGGGTTCAATCCCGGCCGGGGGTATGGTTTATTTGCAATCGTGTCATTACGATTTCTTGAGTCATTCTACACTACAGTAAGGTATCCTTCACTTCAATAAGGTATCCAACACTTCAGTAAAGTATTATTCATTTCATTAAGATATTTTTCGCTTTAGTAAGGTATCTTGCACTTCAGTAAGGTATTCTACACTTCAGTGAGGTATTCTTCACTTCAGTAAGGTATCCATCTGTAAGATATTTTTCACTTCAGGAAAGTATCCTACACTTCAGCAAGGTATTGTTCACTTCAGTAAGGTATTTGTCACTTCAGTAAGGTATTCTTCCTGTAGGATATCCATCAGTAAGGAATCTTTCTGTAAGATATTTTTCACTTCGTAAGGTTTCAGGTATATGGACAACATATAACATTGACTCTACCTCATATCTAAACTATTTTGTCACCCTCGTCTAATCTTAGGAAAGCCCAGAATTCACACAAGACACTTCAACCATTCAGCTCCATGAATAACATTCCACTCTAATGCCTAATGAATGGTAATGATGTTTGTATCTGACGCTGTTGCACTCTGAAATAGGACAAAAAAAAAAGAGAAATCTATCTCTGTGGCTAAATTAAGAGGATGTAAATATCCCAAGCAACACTTAAGCTACACAAAAATATGATGTCTTAATAAGTGCATAACATTCATTAACATTCCAAGTAGGGCGATAGAGGCTAGGACTTTGGGTGGCTTTAAAAAGCGATTGGATAAATATATGAGTGGGAGGGGCTGAGTTTGATTGGTGTGGGTACTGGAGGAAATTCTTGGGTAGCTTGTATGGGCCAGTAGGCCTTCTGCAGTGTTCCTCCATTCATATGTTCTTTAACTGTGATAGACCTTGCAGACGCTAGAAAGTTCACTGAAATATAGTGAGCGTTGGCTGCCTTATGATCCTCGAAGTTGTTTAGTTCTAAGATAATACAACCTCTGGCAAATAGCCATTACCTAGTCATTCATTATGTACCTAATGTTACTTCTGAGGCTAAGGAATTCCACAACTCTTTGTGGACATTGTGTTACACCACATTTACGTTTACTAAGACTTATATCTGTGTAGATATGTATGTAAAGATCCAACAACTTGTAATTTTCTTCTTCGGCTGCTAATGCTAACATTTAGGTGGCTAACATGTGAATTAATACTCTATATATATATATATATATATATATATATATATATATATATATATATATATATATATATATATATATATATATATATATATATTCAACAGACTGAGCATGATACACTCAAAGAACTATTCCTTATTTAAAAACTTATTACTGCCTCATTACTCACAAACCCGAATCTGCATTTGATCTAAAAAAATGGATCACATGATAACAGCTTGGTGTAATGACAGAGAAATGATCACACACACACACACACACAGTAGGGACAGCGAGCGCGCTAGTCACACCGTCGGTGCTCCGGGAATTTAAGTGTTTTTGAGGGCTACCTCAGTTTCTGCAAGGGTTGCTAAGTGTGTCAGGGTAGTCAACAATCCTAGAAGTGTTTTTTTTTAATTGCCTGAGCCACATAAGTGTGGGGAGAGCCACAATTTTGTAAGTGATCTGGAAAATAAAAGCGTTGTGGCGCAGGCTAGTGTGTAAGGCGGCATTGCCAAGTGTCACCCAAGAAAGGTAATAAAGTGAAACAATCGTGTGACCAGTGAAAGTAATACAGTGAATAGGGTACATTATTAACGAGAAGAAATTGAGGTGGATCTACGCCAGGACGTACATCGAGCTGTATCTACGCCAGGACGTCACATCGACCTGGACAATCTACAGTGCTACAGCTGCACTACAAGTACTGTATCACCTATGAGTGGTTGTTTGGGTGTGGGGTCCAGATTCCAATTAACCGCCAATCTGAATGTGAATGGTTTAACTCTCATAGCACGATAAAGAATAGGCACTCAAGTATTCAATAAGGTTTAGCAAATGGTAATCCATTGAACAAGGCGATTAACTCACTATAAGCAGGTTGATATAGGCAACACTGTAAGGGTGGGAGTCAGGTCACAAGAGGTTGTGGACACAAGCGACAACTGAGAATCTACATTACACTCCAAGCACAAGCCACCTGCTTTTCAGACACATAATAAACCCACACATAATTCGACTCATAATTACACACACACACACACACATGCACACACACACACACACACACACACACACACACACACACACATACACACACAAACACACACACACACACATACACATGATAACACATACATGATAACGACATATAAAATACTGCGCGGAATAGACGAGGTGGACAAAGACGGGATGTTCCAGAGATGGGACACAGACACAAGAGGTCACAATTGGAAGTTGAAGACTCAGATGAATCAAAGGGATGTTAGGAAGTATTTCTTCAGTCATAGAGTAGTCAGGCCATGGAATAGCCTAGAAAGTGATGTGGTGGAGGCAGGAACCATACATAGTTTTAAGGCGAGGTATGATAGAGCTCATGGGGCAGGGAGAGAGAGGACCTAGTAGCAATCAGCGAAGAGGCGGGGCCAGGAGCTGTGACTCGACCCCTGCAACCACAAATAGGTGAGTACAAATAGGTGAGTACACACACACACACACACACACACACACCCATATACACACACCCACATACACACCCACATACACACACACACACACACACACACACACACACACACACACACACACACACACACACACACACACACACTGTAAGTAAGTGCGGTAAGTCCCAGGAGGTTGGGGGTCAGGTCACAAGAAGGTGTGGGCAGCCAAGGACCACTGAGACTTACCTTAAACGCACAAGCCACCTACCTTTCAGTACATAATAAACCCACACATAATTCCACACACAATTACACACAAAATTACACACACACACACACACACACACACACACACACACACACACACACACACACACACACACACACACATATCCAGACACACATACACTCCCCCCTCACCACCGACATCTCACTACTTCCCCTGATCCCTCCCCTCCCTCGATCACCCTCCCCTCCCCCGGTCACCCTAAACCCTCCTCACCCCTCCCCACTCAGCTCCCACATAGCCACAGTTCCTCCACTACTTCCCCCCCCACACTCTGACATACACACTACTAACCTAACATACAGAACTACATAGGTTTCCCACTCTGAGGCAATCAGGATAAAACAAAAATGGGTTGCCAGAGAGCAACAAGAAAAACCAAGGGACAGGAGGAGGAAAATGCAAAGGAAGATTGGGCAGCAGAGCTCATAAAAAGGGATCATGAATGGGAAAAGAAACTAGAAGAACTTAGCATGAGAATGGAAGAGAGAATAGATATGGAAAGCAGGAAGTGGGAGGTGCATGTCAAAGCAGCAGAAGCTAGGATACAGAGTTTAGTAGAGGAATTGAAAAATCTGAAACAGCCTAAAGAACTAAAGAACATTTTGGGATTGACAACAGAGACTGCTACCTCAGCCACAAATAAGGGGACTGTAGGGAAAGAAGGGGCACAACTGCATGGAGATGCTCTATTAGAGGAGACTGTAGCAAATGAAAGAGCTAAGCTTTATGTGGAGGCCCTAACAGACAACAACAGAGCCCAAGGAAAGCCGAGAAGGGAAAATGACAGGCCACTGAGCCCAAGTACATTAGCCAGTGAAACTGATGAAAGGAAAGCTGCAGTGGAGGAAACCAAATTAAATGAGGGGATACACAGGGATATGCAGTGGGAGAATGAAAGGGTGAGGTCAGTCTTTGTGTATGGGCTCCAGGAAGTCGAAGGGGAAACATATGAAGCAAGAAAACAAGGGGAAAAAAGCAATTGAAAGCATCATGAAAGCAATAGGAGAAGACGATATGACCCAGCTGGAAAATTTTCGGAGAATAGGGGGGTTTGTAAAAAAAAGAACCCGGCCAGTGAGTGACCTTCAAGGCAGAAGCGACTCGGACCAGGATCCTGCAGGAGAAAGCACGATTAAGGGACATGACGGCATACAGGAAGGTGTATCTCGACCGCGACAGAACACAAGAAGAAAGGAAGAAACTGAGAGAGATGGTACAAAGGCGAAAGGAGGAAAGAGAGGGGATGGAGAAGACAGACAGGAGATCCCAGACCCAGGAAGATCAAATACAGCCTCCCTCACAACTTTCTATAGAAGCCTCCCAACCAGGTCAACCCCAGTGCAACCAAACACTCTAAATCAAAACACCCATGGCACATCCAATGCCCCCACCCACTACATTACAAACTTCACCCCCACAGCAACAACCCATAGTTCCTTACCAGGTCTCCCACTTCCCCAACCCCAATATACTTCCCAGACCACAGTCTTAGAAAAGAAGTTGAAGGTGTGGTATACAAATGCAGATGGAATAACAAACAAGTATGAGGAGTGGCATGAAAGAATCAAAGAGACATCCCCAGATATAATAGCACTCACAGAAACAAAACTCACCAGAATAATAACAGATTCAATCTTTCCATCCGGATATCAAATCCTCAGGAAAGACAGAGGGAGGAGTTGCACTGCTCATTAAAAACCAGTGGGGTTTTGAGAAAATGGAAGGAATGGATGGCATGGGCGAAAGGGACTACTTAGTAGGAACAATCCAGTCTGAGGGACATAAGGTGATAATTGCAGTAATGTACAACCCACCACAGAACTGCAGGAGGCCAAGAGAAGAATACGATGAGAGCAACAGAGCAATGATTGACACACTAGCCGAGGTGGCCAGGAGAGCACACATGGGGGGAGCAAAGTTACTAGTTATGGGTGATTTCAATCACAAGGAGATTGACTGGGAAAACCTGGAGCCCCATGGGGGTCCCGAAACATGGAGAGCCAAGTTGATGGATGTGGTACTGGAGAACCTCATGCATCATCATGTTAGAGACACTACCAGAGAGAGAGGAGAGGATGAACCAGCAAGGTTGGACCTTGTATTCACCATGAGTAGTTCGGACATCGAGGGTATCATGTATGAAAGGCCCCTGGGAGCTAGTGATCATGTGGTTCTGTGCTTCGACTCCATAGTTGAACTCCAAGTGGAGAGAGTAGCAGGAATAGGCTGGGAAAAACCAAACTACAAAAGGGGGAACTACTCAGGCATGAGGAACTTCCTTCAAGACATTCAGTGGGAGAGGGAATTGACAGGAAAACCAGTACAAGAAATGATGGACTATGTAACAACAAAATGCAAGGAGGCAGAGGAGAGGTTTGTTCCCAAGGGAAACAGAAATAATATGAAGAACAGAACGAGTCCTTGGTTCACCCAAAGGTGTAGGGAGGCAAAAATTAGGTGTACTAGAGAATGGAAAAGGTACAGAAGACAGAGAACTCAGGAAAATAAAGAAATCAGCCGAAGAGCCAGAAACGAATATGCACAGATAAGAAGGGAGGCTCAGAGACAATATGAAAATGACATAGCATCAAAAGTAAAGACTGACCCGAAGCTGTTGTACAGCCACATCAGGAGGAAAACAACAGTCAAGGACCAGGTAATCAGACTGAGGAAGGGTGATGGGGAATTCACAAGAAACGACCGAGAGGTATGTCAGGAGCTCAACACAAGATTTAAAGAGGTATTTACAGTGGAAACCAGTAGGACTCCAAGAAATCAGAACAGGGGGGCACACCAGCAAGTGCTGGATGAGGTACATATAACCAAGGAGGAGGTGAAGAAGCTGCTATGCGAACTTGACACCTCAAAGGCAGTGGGAGCAGACAACATCTCTCCATGGGTCCTTAAAGAGCGAGCAGAGATATTGTGTGAGCCATTAACAAAGATCTTCAACACATCATTTGAAACTGGGCAACTCCCTGAGGTATGGAAAATGGCAAATGTAGTCCCAATTTTTAAAAAGGGAGACAGACATGAGGCACTAAACTACCGACCTGTATCACTAACGTGTATAGTATGCAAGGTCATGGAGAAGATCATCAGGAGGTGAGTGGTGGGGCACCTGGAAAGAAACAAGTGTATAATTGACAACCAGCATGGTTTCAGGGAAGGAAAATCCTGTGTCACAAACCTACTAGAGTTTTATGACAAGGTGACAGAAGTAAGACAAGAGAGAGAGGGGTGGATCGACTGCGTATTTTTGGACTGCAAGAAGGCCTTCGACACAGTTCCTCACAAGAGGTTACTGCAAAAGCTAGAGGACCAGGCACACATAACAGGAAAGGCACTGCAATGGATCAGAGAATATCTGACAGGGAGGCAACAACAAGTCATGGTACGCGACGAGGTGTCAGAGTGGGCGCCTGTGACAAGCGGGGTTCCACAGGGGTCAGTCCTAGGACCTGTGCTGTTCTTGGTATACGTGAATGACATAACGGAAGGGATAGACTCAGAAGTGTCCTTGTTTGCAGATGATGTGAAGTTAATGAGAAGAATCGAATCGGACGAGGATCAGGCAGGACTACAAAGAGACCTGGACAGGCTACAAGCCTGGTCCAGCAACTGGCTCCTTGAATTTAACCCTGCCAAATGCAAAGTCATGAAGATTGGGGAAGGGCAAAGAAGACCACAGACACAATATAGTTTAGATGGCCAAAGACTGCAAACCTCACTCAAGGAAAAAGATCTGGGGGTGAGTATAACACCGAGCATATCTCCTGAGGCGCACATCAATCAGATAACTGCTGCAGCATACGGGCACCTGGCAAACCTACGGATAGCGTTCCGATACCTCAGTAAGGATTCGTTTAAGACTCTGTATACCATTTACGTCAGGCCCATACTGGAGTATGCAGCACCAGTTTGGAATCCACACCTAGTCAAGCACGTCAAGAAATTAGAGAAAGTGCAAAGGTTTGCAACAAGACTAGTCCCAGAGCTACGGGGATTGTCCTATGAAGAAAGGTTGAGGGAAATCGGCCTGACGACACTGGAGGCCAGGAGGGTCAGGGGAGACATGATAACGACATATAAAATACTGCACGGAATAGACGAGGTGGACAAAGACGGGATGTTCCAGAGATGGGACACAGACACAAGAGGTCACAATTGGAAGTTGAAGACTCAGATGAATCAAAGGGATGTTAGGAAGTTTTTCTTCAGTCATAGAGTAGTCAGGCCATGGAATAGCCTAGAAAGTGATGTAGTGGAGGCAGGAACCATACATAGTTTTAAGGCGAGGTATGATAGAGCTCATGGGGCAGGGAGAGAGAGGACCTAGTAGCATTCAGCGAAGAGGCGGGGCCAGGAGCTTTGACTCGACCCCTGCAACCACAAATAGGTGAGTACACACACACACACACACACACACATAACTAACACACACAGAGATAGGATGTTCCAGAGAGGGGACACAGGGACAAGGGGTCACAAATGGAAGCTGAAGACTCAGACGAGTCACAGGGACGTTAGGAAGTATTTCTTCAGTCAGAGTTGTGAGGAAGTGGAATAGCCTAGCAAGTGAAGTAGTGGAGGCAGGAACCATACATAGTTTTAAGAAGAGGTATGATACAGCTCAGGAAGCAGAGAGAGAGAGAGGACCTAGTAGCGATCAGTGAAGAGGCAGGGCCAGGAGCTGAGTCTCGACCCCTGCAACCACAATTAGGTGAGTACAATTAGGTGAGTACACACACACACACACACACACACACACACACACACACACACACACACACACACACACACACACACAGGAGTATAAATGCCAGGAGTATAAATGCCAACCAGCACGGATTCACGGAAGGCAAATCCTGTGTCACAAACCTTCTGGAGTTTTATGATAAAATAACAGAAGTAAGACAAGAGAGAGAGGGGTGGGTTGATTGCATCTTCTTGGACTGCAAGAAGGCCTTTGACACAGTTCCTCACAAGAGATTAGTGCAGAAGCTAGAGCATCAGGCGCATATAACAGGAAGGGCACTGCAATGGATCAGAGAATACCTGACAGGGAGGCAACAACGAGTCATGGTACGTAATGATGTATCACAGTGGGCACCTGTGACGAGCGGGGTCCCACAGGGGTCGGTCCTAGGACCAGTGCTATTTTTGGTATATATGAACGACATGACGGAAGGGTTAGACTCAGAAGTGTCCCTGTTTGCAGATGATGTGAAGTTAATGAGGAGAATTAAATCTGATGAGGACCAGGCAGGACTTCAAAGAGACCTGGACAGACTGGACACCTGGTCCAGCAAATGGCTTCTCGAATTTAATCCTGCCAAATGCAAAGTCATGAAGATGGGGGAGGGGCACAGAAGACCACAGACAGAGTATAGGCTAGGTGGCCAAAGACTGCAAACCTCACTCAAGGAGAAAGATCTTGGGGTGAGTATAACACCGAGCATGTCTCCAGAAGCACACATCAATCAGATAACTGCTGCAGCATATGGGCGCCTGGCAAACCTGAGAACAGCATTCCGATACCTTAGTAAGGAATCATTCAAGACACTGTACACCGTGTATGTCAGGCCCATACTGGAGTATGCAGCACCTGTTTGGAACCCGCACTTGATAAAGCACGTCGAGAAACTAGAGAAAGTACAAAGGTTTGCGACAAGGTTAGTTCCAGAGCTAAGGGGAATGTCCTATGAAGAAAGATTAAGGGAAATCGGCCTGACCACACTGGAGGACAGGAGGGTCAGGGGAGACATGATAACGACATATAAAATACTGCGTGGAATAGACAAGGTGGACAAAGACAGGATGTTCCAGGGAGGGGACACAGAAACAAGAGGCCACAATTGGAAGTTGAAGACACAAATGAGTCAGAGAGATAGTAGGAAGTATTTCTTCAGTCATAGAGTTGTAAGGCAGTGGAATAGCCTAGAAAATGACGTAGTGGAGGCAGGAGGTTTGATAAAGCTCATGGAGCGGGGAGAGAGAGGGCCTAGTAGCAACCGGTGAAGAGGCGGGGCCAGGAGCTAGGACTCGACCCCTGCAACCACAAATAGGTGAGTACAAATAGGTGAGTACACACACACACACACCAGAAATGGGAAGACCAGAACGAGCCCTTGCTTTACTGGAAGGTGTAGGGAGGCAAAAACTAAATGTACTAGAGAATGGAAAAAGTACAGAAGGCAAAGGACCCAGGAAAATAAAGAGATTAGTTGAAGAGCCAGAAACGATTATGCACAGATAAAGAGAGAGGTCCAGCGATAGTACGAAAGCCACATAGCATCGACAGTCAAATCTGACCCTAAACTGCTGTATAGCCACATTTGGAGGAAGACAACAGCCAAAGACCAGGTTATCAGGCTGAGGAAAGAAGGTGGGGAACTCACAAGAAACACTCAAGAGGTATGTGAGGAGCTCAACACGAGATTTAAGGAAATATTTACAGTGGAGACAGGAAGGACTCTGCCAAGACACACCAGAGGGGGACACCAACAAGGGATATGCCAACAAGTGTTGGATGAAATACACACAACTGAGGAGGAGATGAAGATGGTGCTAAGTGACCTTGATACCTCAGAGGTGATGGGACCGGACAACATCTCTCCATGGGTCCTTAGCAGAGACGCTGTGTGTGCCACTCACTAACCATAATTTTTAACACCATTGAAACTGGGTAACTACCTAAGGTATGGAAGATGGTAAATGTAGTCCCCATTTTTAAGAAAGGAGACAGAAACGAGGCACTAAACTATAGACCAGTGTCACTGACGTGTATAGTATATAAAGTCAGGGAGAAGATTATCAGGAGAGTGGTGGAGCACCTGGAACGGAACAAGATTATAAACGACAACCAGCAAGGATTCATGGAAGGCAAATCCTATGTTACAAACCTTCTGAAGTTTTATGATAAAGTAACAAGTAAGACACGAGAGAAAGGGATGGGTTGATTGCATTTTCTTGGACTGTAAGAAGGCCTTCGACACAGTTCCTCACAAGAGATTAGTGCAGAAGCTAGAGGATCAGGCATGTATAGCAGGAAGGGTACTGCAGTGGATCAGAGAATACCTGACAGGGAGGCAACAACGAGTCATGGTACGTGATGAGGTATCACAGTGGGCGTCAGTGACGAGCGGGGTCCCACAGGGGTCAGTCCTAGGACCAATGCTATTATTAGTATATGTGAATGACATAATGGAAGGGATAGAGTCAGAAGTGTCCCTGTTCGCAGATGATGTGAAGTTAATGAGAATTAAATCAGATGAGAGTCAGGCAGGTCTGTAGGACTTTTTTCCCCCTCAGTGCCAAATGAGGGAAAGAATTGAGCATTTAAACATGGCTGACCGGCATCCAAACACCAGTTACTGCCAGATGTACAACTAGCGAAGTAAAATTCTTATCTTTACTGATGTTCATCTGTACTGACAGTAGCATCATATCTGTACCACCATCATATCACCTGTACCAGTGCTAACGAGAGGGAAACACAGGAGACATCGTCAAATCAACAATGCAAAACTCCAAGGTTATAGGTCGGTTATCCCTCAGTGCCAGTCGTGGGAAAGAAGTGAATAGTTAAACAGCCAAGGTTAATGTTTTAGTAGCTGACCTATATTCAGCTGACCCGTGTACAGTGAGAGAATCATAGGAGAAAACGCCAAATATAACTATAAACTCAAGGAAAGTCAGGTTGTAGGTGGCATTTACTTCCCTCAGTGTTTTGAAAATGGCTGAGTCAGTAGACCAGATCAGGCAGTTAACAACACGACACAACCCCCGATAAATGGAATTGAGGGGGATTTGGAAGGATAAAACCATTGATTAAACCTTTCTGGTCTACCAGAATGGAAAGGAATTAGACGTTAATAGGTGAAACCGGGCTGTGAAGTGAGGCGGGAAGGGGAGTGTGTAATAAGGGGTTAACTGAAAGGGGTGTGTGAAGTTAAGGGAAAAGTGAGCAGTGAAGAGGGTTTTGAAGAAGAAAATTTACTAGTAATTCAGTGGTGATTGCTAAAGCAGATACTAAGTGTACTAGGTGACTGGAAAAGAGAAATAAATATTATTGTATATGAGTAAAAGAGTGAAGAGTGAAAATTCCAGGCATTAGGGGGGTACAGGCTGCCATAATTATATTTATCTTTCTTCTTCAATTCCATGAAGAAAGAAATCAGTCATGGGGGCTAGAAAAGGTGAATGGAGTAACAGCGCCCTGGACAGTAAAAGCCCAACAGTTGCTATCCTACCAGAAAAGTAAATATCACATTATCGTCGCAAGGTATGGCAACACCGCATACCCAAACAAAAACAGTGGCACACAGCTCTTATTGTAGCGCTCTTAAGTGGTGATATCCAAATTAATCCAGGACCTCAAACTATTGTGCAGAGGCAAAACAGACAGATAAATGACGGTGATAATGACGGTCTAGTAGCTAGGAATGATAACCCTAACTCCATATGTAATGCATACATAGGTCAATGTGAGACAATACAGCCATTATTATCTCAAACACTACCAAACAGGTGCATACACTGTACTAAAGTACGCATGAAAAATAGAAAAGGCACCTTATGTAAAATGTGTAAGGGGTGGGTGCATGATGGATGTATGTACAATTATAACAACGGTGCCAGAATTCATTTTGTGCGTAACAAATGCACTTTGGCACAGTTACCCTTTAGCAGTGATGATATTGATTTACCTAATTTTCATACATATGACCCATTGCCATATATTGATGATTATAACTGTTTTATGAAAACAGGCCTTCACTTTATTCATGTCAACGCAAGATCACTTCTTAAATTGGCAGAGATTAGGATTCTAGATAAAATTAGGGCGGCAGTTATAACCATCTCTGAATCTTGGTTGGATGATACGGTGACTGACGACGAGGTCAAAATAGAAGGTTACAATATAAAACGCTTAGATAGGAACAGAAAGGATGGTGGAGTATGTGCCTACATTAGAAATGACTTAGCTTACAACCCAAGGCTTGATTTAAATAACAATAAACTGGAGATTCTATGGTTTGAAGTGCTGCTTTCCAAGACCAAACCCATCTTAGTAGGAACTAGTTACCGCCCTCCTACCCAGGACCAGTTCTTAGAAGACTTTTCCAGAGTATTGTCCGGACTTGAAAACAATTGCGAGACAATAATACTGGGAGACTTCAATATCTGTTTTCAGCAAAATAACGGGCTATGCAAAAGGTATAAGCAAATTCTAGGTTTAAATAGTTACACTCAACTAATTAATACACCAACCCGGATCACACAGTTCTCAGCCACCCAAATTGACCACATACTTTGTAACCGCTCTGAGAACATTAGTCAGTCAGGTGTCATTACCACAGGTCTTAGTGATCATGTCATCATTTACTGCTTCAGGAAAATCACAAGGGATAGGATAGGCCTACACAGGACAATACAAATGAGGTCAACTAGAAACTACAGTAAAGAAACACTGGTAAATAAGCTACACAATTGTGACTGGACAGAGATAACAAGTTGCACGGACGTAAATGATGCCTGGGAAAAATTCAAAACAATGTTCACTACCATCCTTGATAATATTGCACCAGTTAAAGAGGTTAGGATTAAACGGAGAACTGAACCCTGGATGACTACTGAGATATTAGATAATATGAAATTCAGAGACCAGCTGCTAAAAAGATTTAAGACAAACAGACAGGATATTGCAACACTTAATGAATTCCAAAGGGTGAGGAACAGAGTGCAGTGACTTATAAAAGGAGCAAAGGCAAAGCACTATTGCTCAAAAATTGAAGAGTATAAGCATAACCCTAGAAAGCTCTGGCAACAACTAAAACAGTTGGGGTATAGCCATAAGCCAGTAGATAGGTCTAACATAGTACTCACTATCGATAACGAGGTATGCCACAAAACATCTAAGGTGGCAAATTGCTTTAATTCCTACTACACATCTGTTGCATCATCACTAGTAAGTAAACTACCAGCTGCATCAAATACCTTTAACACAGACTCTGATAAGGTTCAAACATACTATACCAATAAAGGGGTAACCCCAAACAGTTGTCAACTAATAAGTGTATCTCATGACTTTATTCAAAAAGAACTAAGCAGGTTAAACCCAACTAAGAGCACCGGCCCGATAACATCCCGTCTAAGTTCCTAAAAGATGGTGCTTCTGAACTGTCAATCCCTATTGCTCACATAATAAATCTATCAATCACCACTAATACCGTACCGGAGGAGTTCAAGGAGGCCAGAGTCACTCCTATCTTCAAGAAAAATAGTAGGTCTGATGTAAGCAACTATAGGCCTGTTAGTATACTCAGTATAATAACCAAAATTCTAGAGAGGGCGGTGTACTCTCAAGTAGTTAAGTACCTTAATGACAACAACATTCTCCATAGCTATCAATCGGGCTTTAGAAGATCTTACTCAACCGACACCTCCCTAATTAATCTGATGGATTACCTGAGAACTGAAATGTCAAAGGGGAACCTCATAGGTATGGTAACTTTAGACCTTCGATATATATATTATGTAAGAAACTTCAAGCTATCGGTATAGGTTCTGTAGACTGGTTTAAGTCCTACCTTAGCAACAGGAGACAAACTGTCAAAATCAACAAAACGGAATCAGAACCCCTGCCGATAGCATGTGGAGTTCCCCAAGGTAGTATTCTGGGTCCCTTATTATTCTTATGTTATGTCATTGACATGCCTATCAATGTCAAGTGCAAAATCATACTGTATGCAGATGACAGTGCTCTGTTAGTGTCAGGTAAAGACCCACAAGATATAGCTAATGTTTTAACACTGGAACTGGAGTCCTGCAGCAAATGGTTAGTAGACAACAAACTGTCATTACACCTCGGGAAAACTGAAGCCATTCTCTTTGGCACGAAGCATAAACCGAGAAGGGTAAATAATTTTAATGTCCAGTGTAATGGGGAGCCCATCACTTTGGTTTCATCAGTAAAACATCTGGGAATCCCCTTTGACCCATGCATGTCAGGAGAATTGATAGGGAACAGTGCAGTAAAGAAAGCAAATGCCAGACTGAAGTTCCTCTATAGACAAGCACAGTGTCTACCTACTGAGGCTCGCAGGACCCTATGTCTAGCCCTTATACAGTGTCATATGGATTACGCTTGCTCTTCATGGTACTCTGCCTTGACAAAAAAAAACTGAAAGATAGACTGCAAATCACCCAGAACAAAATCGTAAGATTCATCCTGGGGCTGGGACCAAGAGAGCATGTAGGCCAGAATGAATTACAGCAGTTGGATATGCTGAATGTTGAGGACGGAGTAAAATAACTGAAGCTAAATCATGTTTATAAAATTGCTCACAAACAGTGTCCAGTATATCTTGCTGTCAATTTCGTCAAGGTTGGGAACCAAAGCAATCATAGTACTAGGGGGAGAGAACACAACTTTGTAGTACCCACAGTCAGTGGCCAGGCTTCAAACACCTTTTATTGTACAGCAATAAAGGAATGGAACAGACTGCCCGCACATGTCAAAGCCAGTCATAGCATGAACCGGTTCAAGAAGAGTGCCAAAAGGTGTCTGATGAATGTAGCTACAGAAAGGGAGATGAATGATTTTCTATTTTTTAGCTAACATACGTGTAAATTTTACCTTATTCCTAGTAATGACCCTCGTATTGTAGATAGTCTTAATGACCCTCGTGTAGTAGATAGTCTTTTTAGTATGATAATAAGATGTTATCTTCATTATAGAATAATAAGAAAATATTATAACATTTATATTATAATAATAAGGTAAAATGACCCCAGTGGAAATAAGTCACTCTGTCTGACTTTTTTGGGTTATCCTAGGTTCTCTACACATATGCTGCTATGTATGATAATTTTATGTAACTGTATTTGTGTATACCTGAATAAACTTACTTACTTAGGCAGGAGTACAAAGAGACCTGGACAGGCTGGACGTGTGGTCCAGTAACTGGCTCCTCGAATTTAACCCTGCCAAATACAAAGTCATGAAGATCGGGGAAAGGCAAAGAAGACCGCAGACAGCCAAAGACTGCAAACTTCACTTAAGGAGAAAGATCTTGGGGTGAGTATAATACCGAGCACATCTTGTGAAGCGCACATCAACCAGATAACTGCTGGCTAACCTGAGAATAGCATTCCGATACCTCAGTAGGGAATCGTTCAAGACACTGTACACCGTGTACGTTAGGCCCATACTGGAGTATGGAGCACCAGTTTGGAACCCACACCCAGGGCTGGATTACCGCATAGGCAAACTAGGCATTTGCCTAGGGCCCCGCGCATTTGGGGGCCCCGTGGTCCAAGGGGTTCAGGGGCTCATCCAAGACTGCGCACATGGTGGTAATATAAATACCATTGTGCATTGTTCTTGGACTCAGTATGATTTCTGTTTAAGTAAATTGGAGATCAAGGAGGATGAATTAGTAAAATATTCGTAGCCCAAATCACTAACCTAATCTATGGTAAAAGTTCTGTATATGACTCCTTTCTGGTAACGTTTTGAATTTTTAGATGCACAGCCAGAGGAAAGGGGGCTACAAGGGCCATATCCCCCCAATTGACAGAAAAAATTAATAATTAAAAAAATAATAATAATTGATAATGAAAAATTTGTGTTTGCATGATTACAGACAGTGATACATCCTCATTATGGCATCTCGTGAACGTGATTTTGGACGTTCTTATGCGAATGGATCACAGAAAAGAAAGAAGAAAATTCAAGAACAGAAAAAGAAAGATGTAGGAAGCTGCAGAAAGATCACAGACATGCTTACGAAAACAGTTTCTGATGTTACCAGTACAGTTGAATCTGCAGATACATCAGATCATACAGGAAGCCCTCCCTCCATTATTTCTCAGCCAGCATCTACTTCTTTAGTGTCTCCTCTCAATGTCTCAACGGACATTTCATCCACAGGATTTGTCTTAAAAGATCCTGCCTCATGGCCAAATGTAATCCCAGATTCTCTATGTAATGCTTTCATTGCAGAAAACTTCAGTCAAACTCTGAACATTGACTTTAGGAAATCAGCAAGGATTTATGATGATGGAAGTCGTCGTTGTTTAAAGTCATCTATGTTTTATAGGAAGCTTGCAAATTCAGAAACTGTGAAAAGATCATGGATGGTATACTCTGAAAGCTCATGAAAAGTGTACTGTTCAGCATGCAAGCTATTTTCTACCAAAGAAAATACCTTCACACAGGGGTTCAATGACTGGAAAAATTCCAAGCATTTCGAGGAACATGAAAACAGCACCACTCACAGGATCTGCATTTTATCCAGTGTATTTCGTGCACAGAAAAAAGGCTTATTGGATTCTCATTTGGAAAATCAAACTGAAAAAGAGCGCACTTATTGGAGAAAAGTTCTAGAAAGAGTTGTTGCTGTTGTAAAATTCTTAGCTCTAAGAGGACTTGCTTTCCGTGGAGAAAATGAGGTTTTTGGTTCGGAAAACAATGGCAATTTCCTAGGGATCATAGAACTGTTAGCACAATTCGATCCATTCTTAGCAAATCATGTGTCATGCCTTGGGAATGCAGGAAGAGGCACTGTATCTTACATGTCATCTACTATATGCAATGAATTTATTGAACTGATGACTAAGAAGGTCCTCAATAACATCATAGCAGCTGTGAAAACTGCAAAATACTTTGCAATAAGTGTAGATTCAACACCAGATATTTCACATACAGATCAATTGACATTCATTGTTCATTTTGTCGACTCCAGTGGTAAGCCTGTAGAACGCTTTATAAAATTCATTCCTCTTTCAGGCCATAATGGAGAAACAATGATGAATGTAGTACTGGATACTCTGCTTGAACATGATCTCTCTATTATGGATTGCCGTGGCCAAAGCTACGACAATGCAAGTAACATGTCGGGTAAATATAATGGATTGCAAGCCCGTATCAAGCAAATCAACCCACTTGCTGAATATGTGCCCTGCTCAGCACATTCTCTTAATCTTGTTGGGTCATGTGCTACGGAGTGTTGTGTCGCTGCAGTTTCATTTTTTGGACTTTTACAAGCACTCTTAATTTTTTCTCTGCTTCAACGCATCGGTGGAGTATACTCAAGTCAACCATTCATGGAGATGTCATCAAATCATTATCAACAACAAGGTGGTCAGCACAGCATGATGCAACACATGCTTTGAAAGACAGCTTTGCTGAAATACGTTCTGCTTTGATCCAAATAGCAGAGGATGAAGACCAGACAGCAACTACAAGAAGCGAAGCAGCCAGCTTAGCATCAAAATTGGAAGATTTTGAATTGGCCTTACTCTGTGTGCTTTGGGACTGTATACTGGAACGGTTAAATGCCACGAACAAGACACTTCAGAAAATTGAAATTGAAATAGCTACTTGTGCTAACCTCTATGCAGGCTTAGTGGAATTTGTAAGCTCACTTCGCAATGATGAAGCTTTTGAAATGTTTGAAGAGAAAGCTAAACTGCTGGTGAAAGACTACAGTTACCGGGCTGATCATCAGTGGTCAAGGAAGAGGAAACGCAATTTTGAAGAGCCAGACAATGAAATTGTGTTGCTACCAAGGCAGAAATGTAAGACAGCTACATACTTCGTCATTCTGGATTCACTGATTACAGAATTGGTGAAAAGAAAAGAAATCTACCAGAATCTCAATGACAAGTTTGGATTTCTGTTCAAAATTACTACTATGCCAGATGCAGAATTGAGAGAAGCTGCATTAAAGTTGCAACAACACCTTTCAGCAGATGTTCAGGACACATTTGTTGAAGAAATAGTTAATTTTTCTGGGTATATGAATCAGATTAAAGCTCCACCTGAAAAATGTGCGCCCTCAGCTGTTTTGAAACATTTAAGAAATGCAGGTATCTCAGAAACCTTCTCTAATGTTGACATAGTGTATCGCCTTTACCTAACACTTCCAGCTACTAACTGTGAAGGAGAACGTTCATTTTCTGTTTTGAAAAGAGTGAAAAACCAGCTCCATTCAACAGTGAGCCAAGACAAATTGTGTAACCTAGCCTTGTTGACCATTGAGTCTGATCCAACAAGAAATATTGATTTTCAGAATATAATTGATGATTTTGCCAATATGAAATCCAGAAAAAAGTTTATTTAAGAAGTGCCTGTGAATATAAACAATTCTTTACTTTCTTGAGTTTATATGATTTGTTAGTCTTATGCATGATGCAATGATAATAATGGTCAGTGATTTATAAAGGGAATAATAGTGCTGTAGTGGTTATGCTGAATATAATAGGTACATGATGTCACTACTTTAATAGCCTAATCTAGTAATACTATGCTGTCTTGAGTTTATTCTCTTTAAAATGCATGATTTAACAAGATAGTTATAATGGCTGTTGGTAAATGGTTTTGGTTGTCTTGATGTACTTTCCCTATTAAATTTAATCTAAATAGCCAGAATGTATTTAATTAGACCTTAAACAGGCTCACACCGACCCCCCCACCCCCACCCCCAAGCTAGAAGGGGTCGCTTCGCTTACCCGCAACTCAAAGGGGCCCCGCCAATCTGAATAGCCTAGGGCCCGGAGACTTCTTAATCCGGCCCTGCCCACACCTGGTCAAGCACGTCAACAAGGCTAGTTCCAGAGTAAGGGGAATGTCCTACAAAGAAAGGTTAAGGGAAATCGGCCTGACGACACTGGAGGACAGGAGGGTTAGGGGAGACATGATAACGGCATACAAAATGCTGCGAGGAATAGATAAGGTGGACAGAGACAGGATGTTCCAGAGATGGGACACAGAAACAAGGGGTCACAATTGGAAGCTGAAGACTCAGATGAGTCAGAGGGATGTTAGGAAATATTTGTTCAGTCATAGAGTTGTCAGGTAGTGGAATAGCCTGGCAAGTGATGTAATGGAGGCAGGAACCATACATACCTTTAAGACGAAGTATGATAAAGCTCATGGAGCAGGGAGAGAGAGGACCTAGTAGCAATCAGGGAAGAGGTGGAGCCAGGAGCTGAGTCTCGACCCCTTCAACCACAATTAGGTGAGTACAAATAGGTGAGTACACACGGTGGTGTGAATAGAGACAGGATGTTCCAGAGATGGGACACAGCTACAAGGGGTCACAATTGGAAGTTGAAGACTCAGATGAGTTACAAGAATGTTAGGAAGTATTTCTTCAGCTATAGAGTTGTCAGGAAGCAGAATAGCTTGGAAAATGAGATAGAAGCAGGTACCATACATAGCTTTAAGAAGAGGTATGATAAAGCTCATGGAGCAGGGAGAGAGTGGACCTAGTGGCGACCAGTGAAGAGGCAGGGACCAGGAATTATGACTCGACCTCTGCAACCACAATTAGGTGAATACACACACACACACACACACACACACACACATACACACACACACACACATACACAGACACACATACTCATGCACACATATACACACACATACACATACACACACACACATACACACACACACACGCATACACACACACACACACATACACACACACACACACATACACACACACACACACACACACACACACACACACACACACACACACACACACACACGTGTGAGTACACGTAGTGTAGTGGGTCACAAGCACCAGGCTCCGAGAATCTTAGTGTTTTTAGGGCGTGTTTTAGCAGCTAGAAGCAACCAGTGTTAGTGACAACATCAGTGAACAACCCTACAAGTGATAACCAAAGTATTAGCAAAAATCAATAAAGTAAAGGCGAGAGAAAGCCTGAAATTATACAACAAAATTTCAAAGTGCCAGTTCGTTGAGGCCTAGTTGGCACCTGTTGCCACATTGTTACACATATACAAAGTACAAAGCAAGTGTCTAAAGAGAAAAGATCAAATAGAATTAAGAGAGGTTGGCTAACGACAAACTGTGATGTAGCACACAGCGTGAACAAGCTAGTCAGAAAGGGGATATATATATATATATATATATATATATATATATATATATATATATATATATATATATATATATATATATATATACATACATATACATAAATATAAGCAGAGGTGGTGGCAGCAGTAGGCCTAAGGGAGTAGCGCCGCCATAACAGGTTGGGTGTCATCACAAATAAGAAGTGTACTTACCAAAAGTGAAGTGTTAATTATAAAAGTAGCAGTATACAAGTGATAAGTGTGGTAAATGAGGACTCAAAAGGGCAACGAGAAAAGAATAGCTGAAGAAGTCAGCGGCGGAAGGGTGAGGTGCACGAGTCATCGTACAGCGAGCATCGTACAGCGAGCATCGTACATCAGGCATCTGGATGGACGTCCCCTCTGAGGAGTAACGTACAAATCACCTGTTTGTGGTTGGCAGGATGTTTTTGAGTGGTAGAGCCGGCCCTGCGATCACTGGCAGCTGGCTATTACAAACCCTGCTCCAGAGGGATTATCATACACACAACACCTAGCAGTAGTAGGAAGATAAAATTTGTAGGAGCAAGGAATAGGCAGGAGGATTAAGTCGGGGCTAATGGGACTACAGCCCTGACAACAGTTTTGAGAGATAATGTTTTAGGACACAAAGACAGTACAATCTGAGAAGCAAGTATTGGGTACACATGTAGTAAAAGGTAGTACATAACTGGGTGAAAGAATGACTTGTTAACACACGCTAGTATTATAATTATTAGAATTACTCTCAGTGTTAATGGTATCGTATTAGTATTACGGATACACAGGGGTGAATTGTATTTCTGGGACATATAAACAACTGACGTGCTCACACACACACGTGCGCACAAACATA
Organism: Cherax quadricarinatus; assembly: GCF_038502225.1. Lineage (NCBI taxonomy): Eukaryota > Metazoa > Arthropoda > Malacostraca > Decapoda > Parastacidae > Cherax > Cherax quadricarinatus. Next base: position 34,976,360 of record NC_091309.1, on the reverse strand, counting down.
CACTCGGGGCCAGGAGCTGAGTCTCGACCCCTGAAACCACAACTAGGTGAGTACACACAGCTGATCCTGGGAATTTGACCGCATCCCCTCACCCCCCCACACACCTTTCCCTCCCCCACAGACCTTTCCCCTCCCCACTCTTGCCTTCACTCCCTCCTCCCTCCTATCTTTCCTTCCCTCGCGTTTCTCTCTCTCATAGCCTTTTTCCCTCCCCTTCCCCCTACTCTTTCTTTCTTTCTCTCTCTCTCTCTCTCTCCCTCTCTCTCTCTCCCTCTCTCTCTCTCCCTCTCTCTCTCCCTCTCTCTCTCTCTCTCTCTCTCTCTCTCTCTCTCTCTCTCTCTCTCTCTCTCTCTCTCTCTCTCTCTCTCTCCCTCACTCCCATAACCCTATCTCTCACCCTCCTCTCTCTCTATAGGCTTCATCTCTCCATCTCTCTCATAGCCTTTTCCCTCACCCTCCTATCTCCCTCTCTCTCTCTCTCTCTCCCTCTCCCTCTCTTTCTCCCTCTACCCTTTCTCTCCCCCTCACATTTCTCTCTCTCCCCCTTGGTCTTATCCCTCACCCCCATACTCTCTCCTCTCTCTCCCTCTTTCTACCCTTTCTCTCTCCTCTCTCTCCCTCTTTCTACCCTTTCTCTCTCCCCCTCGCACCCTCTCCCTCCTCTAGCCTTCTGTCTGTGGTAATAAAAAAAAAATGGGTGGCCCTAGAGGACGGAAAACCAGAGATCTGGTAGACGAACCAGGGAGGAAAGACTGGGAGTTAGAGCTCCAAAAAAGGGAGGAAGAGTGGGGAAGGAAGATAGTAGAGCTTGGTAAGAAAATGGAGGAGCAGATAGCTGAAGAGTGCAGGAAGTGGGAAGTACAGGTCTTAGCAGCAGAAGCTAGGATACAGTGCTTAGAAGAGAAACTGCAAAGCCTGAAACAGATTAGAGAGACAAATGACAATTCAGATGTGACATCAGGAAATTCAAAGTCAGGCGCAGACAAGGGGACAGTAAGCAACAACGGAGACATGCCGTACATGAAGGCCCTATCAGACCCACGTGGGGCCAGGGAAAAGACAATGAGCACACTAAGATCAAATGACAGGTCCGAAGACAATGAAAGTATGCTATATGCAGAGATTCTAAGAGCCAACTGCAGTAGCAAGGGACAGCTGGTCAGGAAAGACAGTTCACTGAGAATAGAAGTTTCAGATATGACAGGGACTGAAGGCAAGAACATGTCAATGGAAGGAAATAAAATGCCTCAGAGGAAGCAGATGGAGACTCAGTGGGAGGAGGAAAGGGCGAGGTCAGTTTTTGTGTACGGGCTCCAAGAAGCCAAGGGGGACAACTTTGAAGAAATAAAACAGGAGGAGAAAAAATGATTGAAGGCATCATGAAAACAATAGGGGAGGGCGATATGACCCAGGTGACAAATTTTCAGAGAATTGGGTGGTTTGTGAGTGGAAGGATATGGCCTGTCAGAGTAACTTTCAAGGAAGAATCAGTTCGAACCAGGATTCTGCAAGAGAAAGCAAGACTGAGGGACAAAGAGGGGTACCAGAGAGTATACCTCGACTGCGACAGAACACAAGAAGAAAGGACTACACTGAAAGAGAGGGTACAGAGACGCAAGGAGGAACGAGAGGCAATGACGAAAATGAGCAGGACCCAGACACAGGAGGAAGGGCAAACACACCCCACAGAATCTCCCACCAAAAGACTCCAACCGCGACATTCCCAATGCAACTGAGCAACCTATACTACAACCCACTCACTGTTCCCTCTGCCACCAACCCCCATATCACAAACCTCACCCCAACAGCTGTCCCTTATGGGCATTCTGACCCCACCCCCATCAACACAAACCCCACCTACACCACAGCCCCATATAGGCCCCCACCAAGGGTCTCGCTCCCCCAACCCCAATATTCTTGCATGACCACAATGATAGAAAAGAAACTGAAGGTTTGGTACACAAACACGGATGGAATAACGAATAAACATGAGGAGTGGAACGAAAGAATCAGTGAAAAATCCCCAGACATCATAGCAGTCACAGAAACAAAACTCGCTGAGACAATAACAGACACAATATTCCCAACAGGATATCAGATCCTGAGGAAAGATAGAAGGAGTAGAGGGGGAGGAGGGGTTGCACTGCTCATAAAACACTGATGGGGATTTGAGGAAATGGAAGGCATGGACATGATTGGAGAAAGAGACTACATTGTAGGTATAATTCAGTCCGGAGAACATAGTCATTGGAGTGATGTATAACCCACCACAGAACTGCAGGAGGCCAAGAGAGGAGTACGAAGAAAACAACAGGGTGATGGTGGACACACTGGCTGAGGTGGCAAGAAGAGCTCACTCGAGCAGAGCAAAGTTACTGGTAATGGGCGATTTCAACCACAGGGAGATCGACTGGGAAAACCTGGAGCCACATGGGGGTCCCGAAACATGGAGAGCCAAGATGATGGATGTGGTACTTGAAAACCTCATGCATCAACATGTCAGGGACACAACCAGAGAGAGAGGGGAGGATGAGCCAGCAAGACTGGATCTTGTGTTCACCCTGAGCAGTTCAAACATTGAGGACATCACTTACGAGAGGCCCCTTGGAGCTAGCGATCACGTGGTTCTGAGTTTTGACTATATAGTAGAGTTACAAGTGGAGAAGGTAACAGGAACTGAAGGGGACAGGCCAAACTATAAAAGGGGGGACTACACAGGTATGAGAAACTTCCTGCAGGAGGTTCAGTGGGACAGAGAAATGGTAGGAAAATCAGTAAACGAGATGATGGAATATGTGGCAACAAAGTGCAAGGAGGCAGAGGAAAGTTTTGTTCCCAAGGGAAACAGAAATAATAGGAAGACCAAAACGAGTCCTTGGTTTACCCGAAGGTGTAGGGAGGCAAAAACTAAGTGCAACAGAGAATGGAAAAGGTACAGGAGGCATAGGACCCAGGAAAACAAGGAGATTAGTAGAAGAGCCAGAAACGAGTATGCACAGATAAGGAGGGAGGCCCAGCGACAGTATGAAAACGACATAGCATCGAAAGTCAAATCTGACCCGAAACTGCTGTATAGCCACATTAGGAGGAAGACAACAGTCAAGGACCAGGTGATAAGGCTGAGGAAAGAAGGTGGAGAACTCACAAGAAAGGATCAAGAGGTATGTGAGGAGCTCAACACGAGATTTAAGGAAGTATTTACAGTAGAGACAGGAAGGACTCTGGGGGGACAGACCAGATGGGGACACCAGCAAGGAATACACCAACAAGTGTTGGACCACATACATACAGATGAGGAGGAGGTGAAGAAACTGCTAAGGGACATCGATACCTCAAAGGCAATGGGACCGGACAACATCTCCCCATGGGTCCTTAGAGAGGGAGCAGATATGTTGTGCGTGCCACTTACCACAATCTTCAACACGTCCCTGGAAACTGGGCAACTACCTGAGGTATGGAAGACGGCAAATGTAGTTCCCATTTTTAAAAAAGGAGACAGAAAAGAGGCACTAAACTATAGACCTGTGTCATTGACGTGTATAGTATGCAAAATTATGGAGAAGATTATCAGGAGGACAGTGGTGGAGCACCTGGAACGGAACAAGAGTATAAATGCCAACCAGCACGGATTCACGGAAGGCAAATCCTGTGTCACAAACCTTCTGGAGTTTTATGATAAAATAACAGAAGTAAGACACGAGAGAGAGGGGTGGGTTGATTGCATCTTCTTGGACTGCAAGAAGGCCTTTGACACAGTTCCTCACAAGAGATTAGTGCAGAAGATAGAGCATCAGGCGCATATAACAGGAAGGGCACTGCAATGGATCAGAGAATACCTGACAGGGAGGCAACAACGAGTCATGGTATGTAATGATGTATCACAGTGGGCACCTATGACGAGCGGGGTCCCACAGGGGTCGGTCCTAGGACCAGTGCTATTTTTGGTATATGTGAACGACATGATGGAAGGGTTAGACTCAGAAGTGTCCCTGTTTGCAGATGATGTGAAGTTAATGAGGAGAATTAAATCTGATGAGGACCAGGCAGGACTTCAAAGAGACCTGGACAGACTGGACACCTGGTCCAGCAAATAAAAATGGCTTCTCGAATTTAATCCTGCCAAATGCAAAGTCATGAAGATAGGGGAAGGGCACAGAAGACCACAGACAGAGTATAGGCTAGGTGGCCAAAGACTGCAAACCTCACTCAAGGAGAAAGATCTTGGGGTGAGTATAACACCGAGCATGTCTCCGGAAGCACACATCAATCAGATAACTGCTGCAGCATATGGGCGCCTGGCAAACCTGAGAACAGCATTCCGATACCTTAGTAAGGAATCATTCAAGACACTGTACACCGTGTATGTCAGGCCCATACTGGAGTATGCAGCACTTGTTTGGAACCCGCACTTGATAAAGCACGTCAAGAAACTAGAGAAAGTACAAAGGTTTGCGACAAGGTTAGTTCCAGAGCTAAGGGGAATGTCCTATGAAGAAAGATTAAGGGAAATCGGCCTGACGACACTGGAGGACAGGAGGGTCAGGGGAGACATGATAACGACATATAAAATACTGCATGGAATAGACAAGGTGGACAAAGACAGGATGTTCCAGGGAGGGGACACAGAAACAAGAGGCCACAATTGGAAGTTGAAGACACAAATGAGTCAGAGAGATAGTAGGAAGTATTTCTTCAGTCATAGAGTTGTAAGGCAGTGGAATAGCCTAGAAAATGACGTAGTGGAGGCAGGAACCATACACAGTTTTAAGACGAGGTTTGATAAAGCTCATGGAGCGGGGAGAGAGAGGGCCCAGTAGCAACCGGTGAAGAGGCAGGGCCAGGAGCTAAGACTCGACCCCTGCAACCACAAATAGGTGAGTACACACACACACACACACACACACACACACACACACACACACACACACACACACACACACACACACACACACACACGCACGCACACGCATATACAACAGGCCTAGTGTCTAATCGACATGTGCCTAGGACAAAATGGTAACTAACAAGGTGGACAGAGACAGGATGTTCCACAGAGGGAACACAGAATCAAGGGGTCACAACTGGAAGCTGAAGACTCAGATGAGTCACAGGGACGTTAGGAAGTATTTCTTCAGTCATAGAGTCGTCAGGAAGTGGAATATCCTAGCAAGTGAAGTAGTGGAGGCAGGAACCATACATAGTTTTAACAAGAGGTATGACAAAGCTCAGGAAGCAGAGAGAGAGGACCTAGTAGCGATCAGTGAAGAGGCAGGGCCATGAGCTGAGTCTCGACCCCTGCAACCACAATTAGGTGAGTACACACACACACATGCACACACACACACACACACACACACACACACACACACACACACACACACACACACACACACACACACACACACACATTCACACACATTGAATGAGGGGATACACAGGGATATGCAGTGGGAGAATGAAAGGGTGAGGTCAGTCTTTGTGTATGGGCTCCAGGAAGTTGAAGGGGAAACATATGAAGCAAGAAAACAAGGGAAAAAAAAGCAGTTGAAAGCATCATGAAAGCAATAGGAGAAGACGACATGACCCAGCTGGAAATTTTTCGGAGAATAGGGGGGTTTGTAAAAAAAAAAAACCCGGCCAGTGAAAGTGACCTTCAAGGCAGAATTGACTCGGAACAGGATCCTGCAGGAGAAAGCACGATTAAGGGACATGCTGGCATACAGGAAGGTGTATCTCGACCACGACAGAACACAAGAAGAAAGGCAGAAACTGGTACAAAGGTGAAAGGAGGAAAGAGAGGGGATGGAGAAGACAGACAGGAGATCCCAGACACAGGAAGAAGATCAAATACAGCCTCCCTCACAACTTTCTATAGAAGCCTCCCAACCAGGTCAACCCCAGTGCAACCAAACACTCTAAACAAAAACACCCATGCCACGTCAAATGCCCCCACCCACTGCATTACAAACTCCACCCCCACAGCAACCACCCATAGTTCCTTATCAGGTCTTCCACTTCCCCAACCCCAATACACCTCCCAGACCACAATCTTAGAAAAGAAGTTGAAGGTGTGGTATGCAAATGCAGATAGAATAACAAATAAGTATGAGGAGTGGCACGAAAGAATCAAGGAGACATCTCCAGACATAAGAGCACTCACAGAAACAAAACTCACCAGAGTAATAACAGGTTCAATCTTTCCATCCGGATATCAAATCCTCAGGAAAGACGGAGGAGAGGGGGAGGAGGAGTTGCACTGCTCATTAAAAACCAGTGGGGTTTTGAGAAAATGAATGGAATGGATGGCACGGCCGGAACGGACTACTTAGTAGGAACAATCCAGTCTGAGGGACATAAGGTGATAATTGCAGTAATGTACAACCCACCACAGAACTGCAGGAGGCCAAGAGAGGAATACGATGAGAGCAACAGAGCAATGGTCGACACACTAGCCGAGGTGGCCAGGAGAGCACACATGGGGGGAGCAAAGTTAGTAGTTATGGGTGATTTCAATCACAAGGAGATTGACTGGGAAAACCTGGAGCCCCATGGGGGTCCCGAAATATGGAGAGCCAAGATGATGGATGTGGTACTGGAAAACCTCATGCATCAGCATGTTAGAGACAGTACCAGAGAGAGAGAGGAGAGGATGAACCAGCAAGACTGGACCTTGTATTCACCTTGAGTAGTTCGGACATTGAGGATATCATGTATGTAAATCCCCTGGGAGCTAGTGATCATGTGGTTCTGTGCTTCGCCTACATAGTTGAGCTTCAAGATGAGAGTGTAGCAGGAATAGGATGGTAAAAACCAAACTACAAAAGGAGGAACTAGTCAGGCATGAGGAACTTCTTACAAGACATTCATAGGGAGAGGGAACTGACAGGAAAACCAGTACGAGAAATGATGGACTATCTGGCAACAAAATGCAAGGAGGCAGAGGAGAGGTTTGTTCCCAAGGGAAACAGAAATAATGGGAAGAACAGAACGAGTCCTTGGTTCACCCAAAGGTGTAGGGAGGCAAAAACTAGGTGTACTAGAGAATGGAAAAGGTACAGAAGACAGAGAACTCAGGAAAATAAAGAGATTAGCTTAAGAGCCAGAAACGAACATGCACAGATAAGAAGGGAGGCTCAGCGACAATATGAAAATGACATAGTATCGAAAGTCAAGACTGACCCGAAGCTGTTGTACAGCCACATCAGGAGGAAAACAACAGTCAAGGACCAGGTAATCAGACTGAGGAAGGGTGATGGGGAATTCACAAGAAACGACGGAGAGGTATGTCAGGAGCTCAACACGAGATATAAAGAAGTATTTACAGTGGAAACCAGTAGGACTCCAGGAAATCAGAACAGGGGGGTACACCAAGTGCTGGATGAGGTACTTATAACCAAGGAGGAGGTGAAGAAGCTGCTATGTGAACTTGACACCTCAAAGGCGGTGGGACCAGACAACATCTCTCCGTGGGTCCTTAAAGAGGGAGCAGAGATATTGTGTGTGCCATTAACAAAGATCTTCAACACATCATTTGAAACTGGGCAACTCCCTGAGGTATGGAAGATGGCAAATGTAGTCCCAATTTTTAAAAAGGGAGACAGACATGAGGCACTAAACTACAGACCTGTATCACTAACGTGTATAGTATGCAAGGTCATGGAGAAGATCATCAGGAGGAGAGTGGTGGAGCACCTGGAAGGAAACAAGTGTATAATTGACAACCAGCACGGTTTCAGGGAAGGAAAATCCTGTGTCACAAACCTACTAGAGTTTTATGACAAGGTGACAGAAGTAAGACAAGAGAGAGAGAGGTGGATCGACTGCATTCTTTTGGGCTGCAAGAAGGCCTTCGACACAGTTCCTCACAAGAGGTTACTGCAAAAGCTAGAGGATCAGGCACACATAACAGGAAAGGCACTGCAATGGATCAGGAAATACCTGACAGGGAGGTACCAACTAGTCATGGTACGTGACGAGGTATCAGAGTGGGCGCCTGTGACAAGCGGGGTTCCACAGGGGTCAGTCCTAGGACCTGTGCTGTTCTTGGTATATGTGAACGACATAATTTAAGGGATAGACTCAGCAGTGTCCTTGTTTGCAGATGATGTGAAGTTAATGAGAAGAATCAAATCGGATGAGGATCAAGCAGGACTACAAAGAGACCTGGACATGCTACAAGCCTGGTCCAGCAACTGGCTCCTTGAGTTTAACCCTGCCAAATGCAAAGTCATGAAGATTGGGGAAGGGCAAAGAAGACCGCAGACACAATATAGTTTAGATGGCCAAAGACTGCAAACCTCACTCAAGGAAAAAGATCTGGGGGTGAGTATAACACCGAGCATATCTCCTGAGGCGCACATCAATCAGATAACTGCTGCAGCATACGGGCGCCTGGCAAACCTACGGATAGCGTTTCGATACCTCAGTAAGGATTCGTTCAAGACTCTGTATACCATTTACGTCAGGCCCATACTGGTGTATGCAGCACCAGTTTGGAATCCACACCTAGTCAAGCACATCAAGAAACTAGAGAAAGTGCAAAGATTTGGAACAAGACTAGTCCCAGAGCTACGGGGATTGACCTACGAAGAAAGGTTGAGGGAAATCGGCCTGACGACACTGGAGGCCAGGAGGGTCAGGGGAGACATGATAACGACATATAAAACACTGCACGGAATAGACAAGGTGGACAAAGACGGGATATTCCAGAGAAGGGACACAGACACAAGAGGTCACAATTGGAAGTTGAAGACTCAGATGAATCAAAGGGATGTTAGGAAGTATTTCTTCAGTCATAGAGTAGTCAGACCGTGGAATAGCCTAGAAAGTGACGTAGTGGAGGCGGGAACCATACATAGTTTTAAGGCGAGGTATGATAAAGCTCATGGGGCAGGGGGAGAGAGAACCTAGTAGCAATCAGCGAAGAGGCGGGGCCAGGAGCTATAACTCGACCCCTGCAACCACAAATAGGTGAGTATAAATAGGTGAGTACACACATGCATATATTACATCACGTTTAGTCTTCAGATATATGATTAAATGAAGTGAAAATCACTCTTGATAAATATTAGATCAAGCTTCATATACATAGTGTTAATGTGGTTTAATAAACTTTATTCAGCTAATCTAGTTACTTTATCACATTGTTGTTGAAATTCTGTTTCTTTTAAGGGCACGTGAAGTAAAGTCATGCTGTGTGGACGGAGCCGCAACACCACCAGCATCATCACTCACTGCCTGTGATGACTCCCACCATCAACCATTCTCTGTGATGATCCCCAACATCATCACCCACTCCCTGTGATGACCCCAGCATCACCCACTGCCTGTGATGACCCCAGCATCACCCACTGCCTGTACTGACCCCCAGCAATACCCACTGCCTGTACTGACCCCAGCAAAACCCTCTGCCTGTGCTGACCTCCCAGCAACAGGTCAGCACCGATTGTGTCTTTCGTTTAAACAGTTTCTAAGAAAATGCCGAAAATACAAAGCACAGAGATGCATGAAGGAGAAACAGTAAGCAATAGTTGTGAAGATTCAACTACTCTCAAAACTTGCTTAAGTGTTCAAAGGAACGAGTGTAAAACAAAATGGTCACGGTGTTGTGAGAGCTGTTCCCATGATAGTCATGCTGCATGTATAGAAGACTCTCTAGATTCACAGACCAGTGCTGTCATTAGCTTGCAAGGCAAGTGTTACATCAGTTGCCTACCAAATGAAATTTTATTGCATATTTTCTCGTTCCTAAGAGTGCGCGAGTTGTGTGTGAGTGTGGCCCCTGTGTGTACCACCTGGCGGGACCTAGCCAAAGATCCAACACTGTGGACGCACCTTGTGTTTTCTGAGGAAGATAGAGCAGACGGAGATAGAGTGAAAAGCTTACTGAGAGCATCACCTTCGCTGGTCTCCCTGGAGCTGAGCAGACGTGAAGATGGTGGCAACTTGTTGCTGCAGGTGGCCGCTTCTTGTAATAAGCTCAGGGAACTCACTGTCCAGTTTTGTGATGGTTTAACAGAGGCTGTTTTTAAAGACTTAGTAATAAGGTGTCCCAACATACGGTATTTGAACATGGAAGGTTGTCAAGTGCACAGTACCCAATGTTTCCATATAATAGGGGGCTTCAGACAACTGCAATATTTACATTTATCTCGTTGTCAGTTATTAGATAATGCAGGATTGACCATTATTGCTAGACAATGTAACCATCTTGAATATCTTAACATTGATGGAATTATACACATACACGACTCTTCAGTAATGTTTCTGACAAAGAAGCTCAGTCACTGTCTCAAGAACTTATTCCTAGATGGTGAATACTTAACAGACGCCTCTTTTAGGTCGCTTCGAGATTGTTCACTTCTTCAAAAGCTCGAAATTTCATTTTGTGAACAAATGACTGATGATGGATTGTCTGGAATATATGGTCTAGAACATCTGACCTGGCTGAAGCTTCGTAGAGGTATCCAGTTGACTCCTGGTGGCTTGAAGGCAATGTTTCACCGTTTACCACAGTTAGTCTACGTGGACCTCAGCGAATGCTGTCTTATGGATGACTCAGTACTGTGGACTCTGGCATCGATGTGCCCTAGACTTGAGCATCTAAGGTTGAACTGGTGTTCGGATTTAACAGATGGAGGCATTGCAATCATAGTGGTTAGCTGCCCACGACTGCAAGTCGTCGAACTGGTCGGTATTCAGCGACTTACAGGCACTGCCTTAATTAGCATTCCCAGGGCTCTTCCTAATCTTGTTATATTACACCTTAAGGAGTGTAAAAATGTCGATAACACAATCTTACGGTACATAGTAGCCGAGAAACCTTCACTTTGTGTGTTCGACTGTTCTGGAAATCTGGTGGAACACCATGAGCCAAGCAATAATGATAGTGTGTCGAAATAATGGGATTTGTTCAGAATAAAAAAAATCACTGTATGACCCACAAGGGCTTAGTTCGTTTTTGTGACTATAATAACACTAATGATAGAAAACAGATATTTTAGATTTTGCACAACCATATTACTAAAAAACCTAGGACGAAGTCCTGTGATCAACAGTACTCTTGTTTACCATAACTGCAGGTCATGAAACAAAGTTATAGTTCGTTTCTTTGAAAATAAAAATTATTTTTAAATATGTATGTATAACATCATGAAAGCTGGTATGTTTTAAATAAGTAGCTAGCATTTTGACGGGAGTAGTGTATTGCCAGCAACAGTGAAGAAAAGATGTGCACAGCAACACGTAAATAATAAACGGTAATCCTAATTAAAGCTTGTTCAGGTGGCTAAGACTCATGTGCAATATTTAGGTATCTTTAGTACCGAGACATTTGATCTGTGCAGCTGGCTTCTTCAGACGAATACAGAGGTTATCAGTATATTGGAGATCGTTGAAGAAGTAGAGATTTTGAGGTGTTCAGTCCCGTCGCCGTGAAACTAACAGTTGAAGACTTGGACCCCTCAAGGGAGGTTCCTTGACGCTGGTGAGGGACTCTTGATTTAGAGAATTGGATCTGTACTCTGGTTTCCTGAATTGAGCTTGCATGCCTTCCATCCCTCCCCCCCACATGAGCTGTATAATCCTACGGGTTTAGCTCTTACTCATAATTATAATAATTGAAGAAGTTATCTTACTTGAGGTGTTCAGGCCCTCAGCCTAGATGGAAAGTGTTAGTCCCATAGCTTGGTAAGTCTGAAGTTGAAACAGATGGAGCTTATATACTCTAGCCAGATGTTAGGTGTGGCAGTTGTACATATTGTCAAAGAAGACTATGCCCACTAGCAGACTTGGTGGCTCAAGCTTGGCAGGTCCTTACAAAATCCAACACCTCTCACACACAAGAACTTACCAAAACATAAGATAATCTGTTGTAGATCAAAGTTGTATCATTTGCCATCTACAACTACTTTGGCCTACATTTTTTGTCATGTTCTTAAGTTCTTGTATAAAATAACATAAATAAGAACACAGATAAGTATGTTTATGGAGCAACTTGCAATGTGAACAGACTGACTGATGTTGTAGTGGCCAGGCTTAGGCTTGGTTACAAGTACTTCTGGCAGTTTGGGAGACACACAGATGATGATCAAACTAAATGCAAATTATGTGATCAGGCAATTGGTCACTGTCTTGAACACTATGTGCTTAATTGTCCACTTATTGAGTAATACAGAGATAGACAGTATAATAACCTATGTGATATGTCAAGATATCTTATTAATGAAAATAAGATACCAGATATAGTAAGCAAATTTCCTAAATTTGCTTGTAACATATAAATGAACTATAGATATGTAGATATAGACCCATATGTACTCCTGTTAACCCTTTTGAGGCAAGACAACCAAACATTGTACCCGCAAGACAAAACATTGTACCGGCGAGACAACCGAACATTGTACCGGCAAGACAACCAAACATTGTACAGGCGAGACACCCAAGCATTGTACCGGCAAGACAACCAAACATTGTACCGGCGAGACAACCAAACATTGTACCCGCAAGACAACAAAACATTGTACCGGCGAGACAACCGAACATTGTACCGGCAAGACAACCGAACATTGTACCGGCGAGACAACCAAACATTGTACCGGCAAGACAACCAAACATTGTACCGGCGAGACAACCGAACATTGTACCGGCAAGACAACCAAGCATTGTACCGGCAAGACAACCAAACATTGTACCGGCGAGACAACCAAACATTGTACCGGCAAGACAACCAAACATTGTGCCAGCAAGACAACCAAACATTGTACCGGTAAGACAACCAAACATTGTTCCGGCAAGACAACCAAACATTGTACCGGCAAGACAACCAAACATTGTACCAACAAGACAGCCAAACATTGTACCGGCGAGACAACCATTGTACCGGCAAGACAACCAAACATTGTACCGGCAAGACAACCAAACATTGTACCGGCAAGACAACCAAACATTGTACTGGCGAGACAACCAAACATTGTACCAGCAAGACAACCAAACATTGTACCAGCAAGACAACCAAACATTGTACCGGCGAGACAACCAAACATTGTACCTGCAAGACAACCAAACATTGTACCAGCAAGACAACCAAACATTGTGCCGGCAAAACAACCAAACATTGTACCGGCAAGACAACCAAACATTGTACCGGCGAGACAACCAAACATTGTACCAGCAAGACAACCAAACATTGTACCGGCAAGACAACCAAACATTGTACCGGCGAGACAACCAAACATTATACCAGCAAGACAACCAAACATTGTACCGGCGAGACAACCAAACATTGTACCAGCAAGACAACCAAACATTGTACCGGCAAGACAGCCAAACATTGTACCGGCGAGACAACCAAACATTATACCAGCAAGACAACCAAACATTGTGCCGGCGAAACAACCAAACATTGTACCGGCGAGACAACCAAACATTGTACCGGAGAGACAACCAAACATTGTACCGGCAAGACAACCAAACATTGTACCAGCAAGACAACCAAACATTGTACCGGCAAGACAACCAAACATTGTACCGGCAAGACAACCAAACATTGTACCGGCAAGACAACCAAACATTGTTCTAGGTTTATTGCACTAGGTTTAAATTCAATAAGACATAAATAAGAATATGTAGAATGCTATTTACGGTTAATACGTTAGTTAAACAAAGTGATGTTTTACAGGTGAATGGAAGATATTTTATTAGATCAGGACTGTTGACATTGTTTCTAGGACACGCAGGACTTTTGACATTGTTTCTAGGACACGCAGGACTTTTGACATTGTTCCTAGGACACGCAGGACTTTTGACATTGTTTCTAGGACACGCAGGACTTTTGACATTGTTTCTAGGACACGCAGGACTTTTGACATTGTTTCTAGGACACGCAGGACTTTTGACATTATTTCTAGGACACGCAGGACTTTTGACATTGTTTCTAGGACACGCAGGACTGTTGACATTGTTTCTAGGACACGCAGGACTTTTGACATTGTTTCTAGGACACGCAGGACTGTTGACATTGTTTCTAGGACATGCAGGACTTTTGACATTGTTTCTAGGACACGCAGGACTTTTGACATTGTTTCTAGGACACGCAGGACTTTTGACATTGTTTCTAGGACACGCAGGACTGTTGACATTGTTTCTAGGACACGCAGGACTGCTGACATTGTTTCTAGGACACGCAGGACTTTTGACATTGTTTCTAAGACACGCAGGGGTGTTGACATTGTTTCTAGGACACGCAGGACTGCTGACATTGTTTCTAGGACACGCAAGACTGTTGACATTGTTTCTAGGACACGCAGGACTGCTGACATTGTTTCTAGGACACACAGGACTTTTGACATTGTTTCTAGGACACGCAGGACTGTTGACATTGTGTCTAGGACACGCAAGACTGTTGACATTGTTTCTAGGACACGCAGGACTGCTGACATTGTTTCTAGGACACGCAGGACTTTTGACATTGTTTCTAGGACACGCAGGACTGTTGACATTGTTTCTAGGACACGCAGGACTGCTGACATTGTTTCTAGGACACGCAGGACTTTTGACATTGTTTCTAGGACACGCAGGACTTTTGACATTGTTTCTAGGACACGCAGGACTTTTGACATTGTTTCTAGGACACGCAGGACTTTTGACATTGTTTCTAGGACACGCAGGACTTTTGACATTGTTTCTAGGACACGCAGGACTGTTGACATTGTTTCTAGGACACGCAGGACTTTTGACATTGTTTCTAGGACACGCAGGACTTTTGACATTGTTTCTAGGACACGCAGGACTTTTGACATTGTTTCTAGGACACGCAGGACTTTTGACATTGTTTCTAGGACACGCAGGACTTTTGACATTGTTTCTAGGACACGCAGGACTGTTGACATTGTTTCTAGGACACGCAGGACTGCTGACATTGTTTCTAGGACACGCAGGACTTTTGACATTGTTTCTAGGACACGCAGGGCTGTTGACATTGTTTCTAGGACACGCAGGACTGCTGACATTGTTTCTAGGACACGCAAGACTGTTGACATTGTTTCTAGGACACGCAGGACTGCTGACATTGTTTCTAGGACACGCAGGACTTTTGACATTGTTTCTAGGACACGCAGGACTGTTGACATTGTTTCTAGGACACGCAGGACTGCTGACATTGTTTCTAGGACACGCAGGACTTTTGACATTGTTTCTAGGACACGCAGGACTGTTGACATTGTTTCTAGGACACGCAGGACTGTTGACATTGTTTCTAGGACACGCAGGGCTGTTGACATTGTTTCTAGGACACGCAGGACTGCTGACATTGTTTCTAGGACACGCAAGACTGTTGACATTGTTTCTAGGACACGCAGGACTGCTGACATTGTTTCTAGGACACGCAAGACTGTTGACATTGTTTCTAGGACACGCAGGACTGCTGACATTGTTTCTAGGACACGCAGGACTACTGACATTGTTTCTAGGACACGCGGGACTGCTAACCTTGCTTCTAGGACACACAGGACTGCTGACATTGCTTCTAGGACATGCAGAACTGCTGACATTGCTTCTAGGACACGCAGGACTGCTGACATTGTTTCTACGACAAGCAGGACTGCTGACATTGTTTCTAGGACATGCAGGACTGCTGACATTGCTTCTAGGACACACAGGACTGCTGACATTGCTTCTAGGACACGCAGAACTGCTGACATTGCTTCTAGGACACGCAGGACTGTTGACATTGTTTCTAGGACACACAGGAGTGCTGACATTGTTTATAGGACACACAGGACTGCTGACATTGTTTCTAGGACACGCAGGACTGCTGATATTGTTTCTAGGACATGCAGGACTGCTGACATTGTTTCTAGGACACGCAGGACTGCTGACATTGTTTCTAGGACACGCAGGACTGCTGACATTGTTTCTAGGACATGCAGGACTACTGACATTTTTTCTAGGACACGCGGGACTGCTAACCTTGCTTCTGGGACACACAGGACTGCTGACATTGCTTCTAGGACACGCAGAACTGCTGACATTGCTTCGAGGATATGCAGGACTGCTGACATTGCTTCTAGGACACGCAGGACTGCTGACATTGTTTCTACGACACGCAAAACCACTGACATTGTTTCTAGGACACGCAGGACTGCTGACATTGGTTCTAGGACACGCAGGACTGCTGACATTGTTTCTAGGACACGCAAAACCACTGACATTGTTTCTAGGACACGCAGGACTGCTGACATTATTTCTAGGACACGCAGGACTGCTGACATTGTTTCTAGGACACACAAGACTGCTGACATTGTTTCTAGGACATGCAGGACTGCTGACATTGTTTCTAGGACACGCAGGACTGCTGACATTGTTTCTAGGACACGCAGGACTGCTGACATTGTTTCTAGGACACGCAGGACTGCTGACATTGTTTCTAGGACACACAAGACTGCTGACATTGTTTCTAGGACATGCAGGACTGCTGACATTGTTTCTAGGACACGCAGGACTGCTGACATTGTTTCTAGGACACGCAGGACTGCTGACATTGTTTCTAGGACACGCAGGACTGCTGACATTGTTTCTAGGACATGCAGGACTGCTGACATTGTTTCTAGGACACGTAGGACTGCTGACATTGTTTCTAGGACACGCAGGACTGCTGACATTGTTTCTAGGACACGCAGGACTGCTGACATTGTTTCTAGGACACGCAGGACTGCTGACTATGTTTCTAGGACACGCAGGACTGCTGACATTGTTTCTAGGACACGCAGGACTGCTGACTTTGTTTCTAGGACATGCAGGACTGCTGACATTGTTTCTAGGACACGCAGGACTGCTGACCTTGCTTCTAGGACAGGACTGCTGACATTGTTTCTAGGACACGCAGGGCTGCTGACATTGTTTCTAGGACACGCAGGGCTGCTGACATTGCTTCTAGGATACGCAGGACTGCTGACCTTGCTTCTAGGACACGCAGGACTGTTGACATTGTTTCTAGGACACGCAGGACTGCTGACATTGTTTCTAGGACACACAGGACTGCTGACATTGCTTTTAGGACACGCAGGACTGTTGACATTGCTTCTAGGACACGCAGGACTGCTGACATTGCTCCTAGGACACGCAGGACTGCTGACCTTGCTTCTAGGACACGCATGATTGCTGACATTGTTTCTAGGACACACAGGACTGTTGACATTGCTTCTAGGACACGCAGGGCTGCTGACATTGTTTCTAGAACACGCAGGACGGCTGACATTGTTTCTAGGACACGCAGAACTGCTGACATTGCTTCTAAGACACGCAGGACTGCTGACATTGCTTCTAGGACAAGCAGGACTGCTAACATTGCTTCTAGGACACACAGGACTGCTGACATTGTTTCTAGGACACGCAGGACTGCTGACATTGCTTCTAGGATACGCAGGAGTGCTGACATTGCTTCTAGGAAATGCAGGATTGCTGACATTGCTTCTAGGACATGCAGGACTACTGACATTGCTTCTAGGACACGCAGGACTGCTGACATTGCTTCTAGGACACGCAGGACTGCTGACATTGCTTCTAGGACACGCGGGACTGCTAACCTTGCTTCTAGGACACGCACGACTGCTGACATTGTTTCTAGGACACGCAAGACTGCTGACATTGTTTCTAGGACACGCAGGACTGCTGACATTGCTTCTAGGACACGCGGGACTGCTAACCTTGCTTCTAGGACACGCAGGACTGCTGACATTGTTTCTAGGACACGCAAGACTGCTGACATTGTTTCTAGGACACGCAGGACTGCTGACATTGTTTTTAGGACCCACAGGACTGCTGACATTGTTTTTAGGACCCACAGGACTGCTGACATTGTTTCTAGGACATGCATAACTGCTGACATTGCTTCTAAGACACGCAGGACTGCTGATATTGTTTCTATGACACGCAGGACTGCTGACATTGCTTCTAGGGCACGCAGGACTGCTGACATTGCTTCTAGGACACGCAGAACTGCTGACATTGCTTCTAGGACACGCAGGACTCCTGACCTTGCTAGGACATGCAGGACTGCTGACCTTGCTTCTAGGAAAAGCATGACTGATGACCTTGCTTCTAGGACACGCAGGACTGCTGACATTGTTTCTAGGACATGCAGGACTGCTGACCTTGCTTCTAGGACAGGCAGGACTGCTGACCTTGCTTCTAGGACATGCAGGGCTGCTGACCTTGCTTCTAGGACACGCAGGACTTCTGACCTCGCTTCTAGGATATGCAGGACTGCTGACCTTGCTTCTAGGACACGCAGGACTGCTGACCTTGCTTCTAGGACACGCAGGACTGCTGACCTCGCTTCTAGGATATGCAGGACTGCTGACCTTGCTTCTAGGACACGCAGGACTGCTGACCTTGCTTCTAGGACATGCAGGACTGCTGACCTTGCTTCTAGGACACGTAGGACTGCTGACCTTGCTTCTAGGACACGCAGGACTGACGACCTTGCTTCTAGGACACGCAGGACTGCTGATATTGTTTCTAGGACACACAGAACTGCTGACATTGTTTTTAGGACACGCAGGACTGCTGACATTGTTTCTAGGACACGCAGAACTACTGACATTGCTTCTAACACACGCAGGACTGCTGACATTCCTTCTAGGACACGCAAGACTGCTGATATTGCTTCTAGGACACGCAGGACTGCTGACATTGCTTCTAGGACATGCAGGACTGCTGACATTGCTTCTAGCACACGCAGGACTGCTGACCTTGCTTCTAGGACACGCAGGACTGATGACCTTGCTTCTAGGACACGCAGGACTGATGACCTTGCTTCTAGGACACGCAGGACTCATGACCTTGCTTCTAGGACACGCAGGACTGCTGACATTGTTTCTAGGACACGCAGAACTGCTGACATTGTTTTTAGGACACGCAGGACTGCTGACATTGTTTCTAGGGCACGCAGAACTACTGACATTGCTTCTAAGACACGCAGGACTGTTGACATTGCTTCTAGGACACGCAGGACTGCTGACATTGCTTCTAGGACATGCAGGACTGCTGACATTGCTTCTAGGACACGCAGGACTCCTGACATTGCTTCTAGGACACGCAGGACTGCTGGCATTGCTTCTAGGACACGCAAGACTGCTGCCATTGCTTCTAGGACACGCAGGACTGCTGATATTGATTCTAGGACATGCAGGACTGCTGACATTGCTTCTAGAACACGCAGAACTGCTGACATTGCTTCTAGGACACGCAGGACTGCTGACCTTGCTTCTAGGACATGCAGGACTCCTGACCTTGCTAGGACATGCAGGACTGCTGACCTTGCTTCTGAGACACGTGTGACTGATGACCTTGCTTCTAGGACACGCAGGACTGCTGACCTTGCTTCTAGGACATGCAGGACTCCTGACCTTGCTAGGACATGCAGGACTGCTCAACTTGCTTCTAGGACATGCAGGACTGCTGACCTTGCTTCTGTGATTTGCAGGACTGCTGACCTTGCTTCTAGGACATGCAGGACTCCTGACCTTGCTAGGACATGCAGGACAGCTGACCTTGCTTCTAGGACACGCATGACTGATGACCTTGCTTCTAGGACATGTAGGACTGCTGAACTTGCTTCTAGAACACACAGGACTGCTGACATTGCTTCTAAGACACGTAGGACTGTTGACATTGTTTCTAGGACACGCAGGACTGCTGACATTGTTTCTAGGACACACAGGACTGCTGACATTGCTTTTAGGGCACGCAGGACTGTTGACATTGCTTCTAGGACACGCAGGACTGCTGACATTGCTTCTAGGACACGCAGGACTGCTGACATTGCTTCTAGGACACGCAGGATTGCTGACATTGTTTCTAGGACACACAGGACTGTTGACATTGTTTCTAGGACACGCAGGACTGCTGACATTGTTTCTAGAACACGCAGGACTGCTGACATTGTTTCTAGGACACGCAGAACTGCTGACATTGCTTCTAAGACACGCAGGACTGCTGACATTGCTTCTAGGACACGCAGGACTGCTAACATTGCTTCTAGGACACGCAGGACTGCTGACATTGTTTCTAGGACACGCAGGACTGCTGACATTGCTTCTAGGATACGCAGGACTGCTGACATTGCTTCTAGGACACGCAGGATTGCTTACATTGCTTCTAGGACATGCAGGACAACTGACATTACTTCTAGGACACGCAGGACTGCTGACATTGCTTCTAGGACACGCAGGACTGATGACCTTGCTTCTAGGACACGCAGGACTGATGACCTTGCTTCTAGGACACGCACGACTGATGACCTTGCTTCTAGGACACGCATGGCTGATGACCTTGCTTCTAGGACACACAGGACTGCTGACCTTGCTTTTAGGACACGCTGGACTGCTAACCTTGCTTCTAGGACATTCAGGACTGGTGACATTGCTTCTAGAACACGCAGGACTGATGACCTTGCTTCTAGGGCACGCAGGACCGCTGACCTTGCTTCTAGGACACGCAGGGCTGCTGACCTTGCTTCTAGAACACGCGGGACTGCTGACCTTGCTTCTAGGATATGCAGGACTGCTGACCTTGCTTCTAGGACACGCAGAACTGCTGACCTTGCTTCTAGGACACGGAGGACTGCTGACCTTGCTTCTAGGACAAGCAGGACTGCTGACATTGCTTCTAGGACACGCAGGACTGATGACTTTGCTTCTAGGACACGCAGGACTGATGACCTTGCTTCTAGGACACGCAGGACTGATGACCTTGCTTCTAGGACACGCATGGCTGATGACCTTGCTTCTAGGACACACAGGACTGCTGACCTTACTTTTAGGACACGCTGGACTGCTGACCTTGCTTCTAGGACATGCAGGACTGGTGACATTGCTTCTAGAACACGCAGGACTGATGACCTTGCTTCTAGGACACGCAGGACCGCTGACCTTGCTTCTAGGACACGCAGGGCTACTGAACTTGCTTCTAGGACACGTGGGACTGCTGACCTCGCTTCTAGGATATGCAGGACTGCTGACCTTGCTTCTAGGACACGCAGGACTGCTGACCTTGCTTCTAGGACACGCAGAACTGCTGACCTTGCTTCTAGGACACGGAGGACTGCTGACCTTGCTTCTAGGACAAGCAGGAATGCTGACATTGCGTCTAGGACACGCAGGAGTGATGACCTTGCTTCTAGGACACGCAGGACTGCTGATATTGTTTCTAGGACACGCAGAACTGCTGACATTGTTTTTAGGACACGCAGGACTGCTGACATTGCTTCTAGGACACGCAGGACTGCTGACATTGCTTCTAGGACATGCAAAACTGCTGACATTGCTTCTAGGACACACAGGACTGCTGAAATTGCTTCTAGGACACGCAAGACTGCTGATATTGCTTCTAGGACACGCAGGACTGCTGACATTGCTTCTAGGACACGCAGGACTGCTGACATTGC
Source organism: Cherax quadricarinatus (assembly GCF_038502225.1). Taxonomy (NCBI): domain Eukaryota; kingdom Metazoa; phylum Arthropoda; class Malacostraca; order Decapoda; family Parastacidae; genus Cherax; species Cherax quadricarinatus. Next base: position 34,954,915 of record NC_091309.1, on the reverse strand, counting down.
TTCTAGGACATGCAGGACTCCTGACCTTGCTAGGACATGCAGGACTGCTGACCTTGTTTCTAGGACACGCATGACTGATGACCTTGCTTCTAGGACACGCAGGACTGCTAAACTTGCTTCTAGGACATGCAGGACTGCTGACCTTGCTTCTAGGACAGGCAGAACTGCTGACCTTGCTTCTAGGACACGCAGGACCGCTGACCTTGCTTCTAGGACACGCAGGGCTGCTGACCGTGCTTCTAGGACATGCAGGACTGTTGACCTTGCTTCTAGGATATGCAGGACTGCTGACCTTGCTTCTAGGACAGGCAGGACTGCTGACCTTGCTTCTAGGACAGGCAGGACTGCTGACCTTGCTTCTAGGACATGGAGGACTGCTGACCTTACTTCTAGGACACGCTGGACTGATGAACTTGGTTCTAGGACACGCTGGGCTGATGACCTTGCTTCTAGGACACGCAGGACTGGTGACATTGCTTCTAGGACACGCAGGACTGATGACCTTGCTTCTAGGACACGCAGGACTGATGACCTTGCTTCTAGGACACGCAGGACTGATGACCTTGCTTCTAGGACACGCATGGCTGATGACCTTGCTTCTAGGACACACAGGACTGCTGACCTTGCTTTTAGGACACGCTGGACTGCTAACCTTGCTTCTAGGACATGCAGGACTGGTGACATTGCTTCTAGAACACGCAGGACTGATGACCTTGCTTCTAGGACACGCAGGACCGCTGACCTTGCTTCTAGGACACGCAGGGCTGCTGACCTTGCTTCTAGAACACGCCGGACTGCTGACCTTGCTTCTAGGATATGCAGGACTGCTGACCTTGCTTCTAGGACACGCAGAACTGCTGACCTTGCTTCTAGGACACGGAGGACTGCTGACCTTGCTTCTAGGACAAGCAGGACTGCTGACATTGCTTCTAGGACACGCAGGACTGATGACTTTGCTTCTAGGACACGCAGGACTGATGACCTTGCTTCTAGGACACGCAGGACTGATGACCTTGCTTCTAGGACACGCATGGCTGATGACCTTGCTTCTAGGACACACAGGACTGCTGACCTTGCTTTTAGGACACGCTGGACTGCTGACCTTGCTTCTAGGACATGCAGGACTGGTGACATTGCTTCTAGAACACGCAGGACTGATGACCTTGCTTCTAGGACACGCAGGACCGCTGACCTTGCTTCTAGGACACGCAGGGCTACTGAACTTGCTTCTAGGACACGCGGGACTGCTGACCTCGCTTCTAGGATATGCAGGACTGCTGACCTTGCTTCTAGGACACGCAGGACTGCTGACCTTGCTTCTAGGACAAGCAGGACTGCTGACATTGCTTCTAGGACACGCAGGACTGATGACCTTGCTTCTAGGACACGCAGGACTGCTGATATTGTTTCTAGGACACGCAGAACTGCTGACATTGTTTTTAGGACACGCAGGACTGCTGACATTGCTTCTAGGACACGCAGGACTGCTGACATTGCTTCTAGGACATGCAAAACTGCTGACATTGCTTCTAGGACACACAGGACTGCTGACATTGCTTCTAGGACACGCAAGACTGCTGACATTGCTTCTAGGACACGCAGGACTGCTGACATTGCTTCTAGGACACGCAGGACTGCTGACATTGCTTCTAGGACACGCAGGACTGCTGACCTTGCTTCTAGGACACGCAGGACTGATGACCTTGCTTCTAGGACATGCAGGACTGCTGACATTGTTTCTAGGACACGCAGAACTGCTGACATTGTTTCTAGGACACGCAGAACTACTGACATTGCTTCTAAGACACGCAGGACTGCTGACATTACTTCTAGGACATGCAGGACTGCTGACATTGCTTCTAGGACACGCAGGACTGCTGACATTGCTTCTAGGACACGCAAGACTGCTGACATTGCTTCTAGGACACGCAGGACTGCTGACATTGCTTCTAGGACACGCAGGACTGCTGATATTGCTTCTAGGACATGCAGGACTGCTGACCTTGCTTCTAGGACTCGCAGGAATGCTGACATTGTTTTGTAGGACACGCAGAACTGCTGACATTGTTTTTAGGACACGCAGGACTGCTGACATTGTTTCTAGGACATGCAGGAATGCAGACATTGCTTCTAGGACACGCAGTACTGCTGACATTGCTTCTAGGACACGCAGGACTGCTAACATTGCTTCTAGGACACGCAGGACAGCTGACATTGCTTCTAGGACACGCAGGACTGTTGGCATTGCTTCTAGGACACGCAAGACTGCTGACATTGCTTCTAGGACACGCAGGACTGCTGACATTGCTTCTAGGACACGCAGGATTGCTGACATTGCTTCTAGGACACGCGGAACTGCTGACATTGCTTCTAGGACGCGCAGGACTGCTGACATTGCTTCTAGGACACGCAGAACTGCTGACATTGCTTCTAGGACACGCAGAACTGCTGACATTGCTTCTAGGACACGCAGGACTGCTGGCCTTGCTTCTAGGACATGCAGGACTGCTGACATTGCTTCTAGGACACCCAGGACTGCTGACATTGCTTCTAGGACACGCAGGACTGCTGACATTGCTTCTAGGACACGCAGAACTGCTGACATTGCTTCTAGGACACGCAGGACTGCTGACATTGCTTCTAGGACACGCAGAACTGCTGACATTGCTTCTAGGACACTCAGGACTGCTGGCCTTGCTTCTAGGACATGCAGGACTCCTGACATTGCTAGGACATGGAGGACTGCTGACCTTGCTTCTATGACACGCATGACTGATGACCTTGCTTCTAGGACACGCAGGGCTGCTGACCTTGCTTCTAGGACATGCAGGACTCCTGACCTTGCTAGGACATGCAGGACTGCTCAACTTGCTTCTAGGACATGCAGGACTGCTGACCTTGCTTCTAGGACACGCAGGACTGCTGACCTTGCTTCTAGGTCATGCAGGACTGCTGACCTTTCTTCTAGGACACGCAGGGCTGCTGACCTTGCTTCTAGGACACGCAGGACTGCTGACCTTGCTTCTATGATTTGCAGGACTGCTGACCTTGCTTCTAGGACATGCAGGACTCCTGACCTTGCTAGGACATGCAGGACTGCTGACCTTGCTTCTAGGACATGCATGACTGATGACCTTGCTTCTAGGACACGTAGGACTGCTGAACTTGCTTCTAGGACATGCAGGACTGCTGACCTTGCTTCTAGGACATGCAGGACTGCTGACCTTGCTTCTAGGACACGCAGGACTGCTGACCTTGCTTCTAGGACACGCAGGGCTGCTGACCGTGCTTCTAGGACATGCAGGACTGTTGACCTTGCTTCTAGGATATGCAGGACTGCTGACCTTGCTTCTAGGATAGGCAGGACTGCTGACCTTGCTTCTAGGACATGCAGGACTGCTGACCTTGCTTCTAGGACACGCAGGACTGATGAACTTGCTTCTAGGACACGCAGGGCTGATGATCTTGCTTCTAGGACACGCAGGACAGGTGACATTGCTTCTAGGTCACGCAGGACTGATGACCTTGCTTCTAGGACACGCAGGACTGCTGACCTTCATTCTAGGACACGCAGGACTGATCTTGCTTCTAGGACACGCAGGACTGATGACCTTGCTTCTAGGACACGCATGGCTGATGACCTTGCTTCTAGGACACACAGGACTGATGACCTTGCTTCTAGGACACGCATGGCTGATGACCTTGCTTCTAGGACACACAGGACTGCTGACTTGCTTTTAGGACACGCTGGACTGCTGACCTTGCTTCTAGGACATGCAGGACTGGTGACATTGCTTCTAGAACACGCAGGACTGATGACCTTGCTTTTAGGACACGCAGGGCTGATGACCTTGCTTCTAGGACACGCAGGACTGCTGACCTTGCTTCTAGGACACGCAGGACTGATGAACTTGCTTCTAGGACACGCAGGACTGATGACCTTGCTTCTAGGACACGCAGGACTGGTGACATTGCTTCTAGGACACGCAGGACTGATGACGTTGCTTCTAGGACACGCAGGACTGCTGACCTTCCTTCTAGGACACGCAGGACTGATGACCTTGCTTCTAGGACACGCAGGACTGATGACCTTGCTTCTAGGACACGCATGGCTGACGACCTTGCTTCTAGGACACGCAGGACTGATGACCTTGCTTCTAGGACACGCAGGACTGATGACCTTCCTTCTAGGACACGCAGGACTGATGACCTTGCTTCTAGGACACGCAGGACTGATGACCTTGCTTCTAGGACATGCATGGCTGATGACCTTGCTTCTAGGACACACAGGACTGCTGACCTTGCTTTTAGGACACGCTGGACTGCTGACCTTGCTTCTAGGACATGCAGGACTGGTGACATTGCTTCTTGAACACGCAGGACTGATGACCTTGCTTCTAGGACATGCAGGGCTGATGACCTTGCTTCTAGGACACGCAGGACTGATGACCTTCCTTCTAGGACACGCAGGACTGATGACCTTGCTTCTAGGACACGCAGGACTGATGACCTTGCTTCTAGGACATGCATGGCTGATGACCTTGCTTCTAGGACACACAGGACTGCTGACCTTGCTTTTAGGACACGCTGGACTGCTGACCTTGCTTCTAGGACATGCAGGACTGGTGACATTGCTTCTAGAACACGCAGGACTGATGACCTTGCTTCTAGGACATGCAGGGCTGATGACCTTGCTTCTAGGACACGCAGGACTGATGACCTTGCTTCTAGGACACGCAGGACTGATGACCTTGCTTCTAGGACACGCAGGACTGATGACCTTGCTTCTAGGACACGCAGGACTGATGACCTTGCTTCTTGGACACGCAGGACTGATGACCTTGCTTCTTGGACACGCAGGACTGATGACCTTGCTTCTTGGACACGCAGGACTGATGACCTTGCTTCTTGGACACGCGCGCTACTTTTTCCCATTCATTATAATGCAAATTAGGGCTGAACATTCTGTAGGCCTCAAGAAAGAAGCCTATAGAAATTTTGCTCTTAATGTTAATGAGGGTAAAGTGATGGGAGTGCACACCATTCACTGTGGGAACTGTGACCATGTTTAACATGTGGCTGAGATGAGAAGACATGAAAGAACACAGATATGCGTGTCATAACTTGCATGAACCATAACTATCATGAAGACTGTTATGGCATGACACTGGTCCTAGAACAATTGGAAGTACGTGCTGAGTGTGTTCTGGTACATTGTTCCACCTACGGTATTGTGACTTCATGTTTTTCTTAACCCCGTGGACTGGTTCACAGCTAGATTTGTTATTCCAGAAGAAAAGAACAGGAAAAAAAATCTTTTAATGAGCTGCAATTTACGTGAGTCACAGAATCAGGGTAGATCTTTATTTAATCTCTTGTTGACACACCATGATATTTGAAATATTTGTTCAATATTTCTATAGCGGAGACTGAGAAGCAGTTTTTGTTATAATTAATAAGGATAATTATATATTTTTTTTATTTTCATGCATTTATTGTAACATGACATTTTAACCTTCTGTAAGTGGATTTTATTAGTAACGAATTTTAAGTGTTTTTCTGACTTTCGCGTTTTTTGTGCTCCTAATACTGCAGGTAAGTATAACGAGCCGGAGTAAAGGTCGGGCACAAGGTGACTTGCTGATGTGTCTTACTGCAGCCTGGTTGTTATGTCACTTGTACATCTACAGTTCTCACCCCTCCTGTATATTCCCACATCTCTCTGTACTCCTCTTAGGCTTGAAAGAAAAATAATCTCCAAATGAAACATTGTGTAAAGAAATTCCTCTGAATTTTGTTTCTCTAAGGTGTCCAAAGTTCATTTATTCTGAGTACAATGATAACCATCAATATATGTGTTTCTAATTTTGTAATTAAACTGCAATAATAATAAAATTTTAACTATTTGTTTACAAAAAACATTGTTTGGAATAACATGAAATCACAGTATTGCCGTAAAATGTTCAGTACTTTCTTGTAACCCCCCCCCCCGTCTCAAAACAATAATTCTTCGTTTGGATCAACAGTGTGAATTTTCGTTCTACGGAAATACAATTATAAATTCAGATTATTGTATCTCATAATCCTTAATAAAAATAATGACAGGTATACAACATGCAGC
>NC_091309.1:34846733-34948694 GCF_038502225.1 Cherax quadricarinatus | reverse complement strand
CAAACATAATAAAAGAAGGTTTTGCGTGTTAATGAGATCCAAGTTAAAATTCAAAAACTTTTCTTTAAGAATTTTGGGAGTGATGCAAGATTTGGGTAGGAGATGAAAAAAGTTGTGTCATCAGCAAAGAGACTAGGTCTAAGTTGTTGCAATACATATGGAAGATAGCTGATGTATAAAAGGAATAGTCGGGGGCCAAGGACGCTTCCCTGTGGAGCACCAATGGCCAGAGGCCTTGTGGAGGAGGTTGTGTCCTTAAAGACGTATTGCTGTCTTGGTTAGGTAAAACTTTATACTGTACATGCAAGTGCATGGCCTCTGATACTGCATTGATCAGTAGGTCGATAAAGAGTCCTAGTAGATATTTTTTTTTTCCAGTGCTGTGTAAACTAGGTCTAGCACTATTATAATTGCGTCAATTGTGCTTTTGTTTCTCCTGAAGCCAAACTGGCAGGGGTTGAGAATGTTTTGTGATGTTATATTATTATAATCAAAAAGAAGCACTAAGCCACAAGGGCTATACAGCTTGTGATGTTATAAAGGAGTATAATCTCTTGTGTATGAGTTTCTCAAAGATTTTGGATAGTAAAGGCAAGTCCATTGCGTACTCGTTAATCTGGTACGCAAAGGCAGAGAGTGTCACGTAGGTCGTTTTTGAGTGGTCATCGACGAACTGTCGTCAGTAGGTTGTCTTGAATGCTTAGGAGTGGAACTGCGGGTGGTCTGACCCGAGGGATGTGGGCGATCCCAGAACCATCGCACTGTATTCGGGGGCTGGATGCATTGTAGCGTGTAGAAGCAGGGCATGAAAGAAAGGGTGATGCCGCAGCACCTGAAGCAGGTGACGAGGCATCACCAGCAGAAGGTATATAGGGGTATGAGAAGAGTCGAGAGAGTGGTCCGATAATGGAGCCTGGGAGGAAGAAGGGTTTCACAGGGCGAAGACTCCATAATAATAGGTGCATCGTCTGTAATATCTTCTTTCTTGTTATTTTAAGAAAGAAGGCCTTGAGCCCACTGGCAGTGTGGAACCTGTGCCATACCCTATCTTACACGCCAGTAAACCAGCACTCCGGGATACCAGCCTCACATTCACCGAGCTACCTCACTGGGCAAAAGAAAGGATGGTCGCAACAAAGCATACCTCCTTCGGCTGCCACCTCCCAGAACTGACAGGCAACTTCCAGAGATACACCTATCATCCAAAGGGCACCCTGCCCACGACCTGGAAATCCGGGAAGGGAGCAGGGCATCCTCAGACATTTCAGATTCCACGGCAAACACCACCACCCCTGAGGGATCTCATGGAGGGGGATGGACCCCAGCATGCCACTCCCCACCTAGAAACTGTAATGCCAGAGGGGAGGACCCCCAGAGGCTACAAATGGGACTGGTAAAAAGGGGAGAGAGGGAAGGGAAGGGGAAAAAAGGGGGGGTATAGAGGATTGGGAACTTGGACTCTAAGGAAGGAGACCAAGGGTCTTTTCGCCACATCAAGAAGCCCCCCCACCCTTAAGAGGCCCTCAAGGGATATGATATACAAACATCACTGTATACAATATTATCACACCAAAATGAAATCCTGGAAAATATAAATTTTCTGAATATTGAAAGTAATCTTTATTGAAGTACTTGTGAAATGATAAATGCTTTTAATGAGCAAGTCATTAAATTATATAATATGAACATATGAAACATATATTAATATCTCTTCTGATAATTCCAGCCTATGTATGTGGTGAAAAAGCCTTGCATTTCTCTCTATCATTGCATATCATTATTTTAGAATTGACTGTTAACTTAAGAAAATGAATATAGTATTATTATGTACTTGTAAACCAATGTTCATAGTTTTTATTTACTAGTGTTCAATTCCAAAACCCACTACTGTAAAGGCAATTCTCAGTGAAGTAAATAAAAAATAATTCCTTCTTATAGCTTTGTACATTGATGTAGGATAACAATAATTGAACTCTCTCTCAAGAAGGAATACATCAAACTACTTTTATCCTTGGAATAAATTTGTTGAAAATACAACTTCATAGTGCTACAACAAAATAATGCTACAAATTTCAATGTGATTATAATGATGAAAAAAAAATCTTTAACAGATAACTAACAAAATCAGTATCAACAATATTTCTATACAAGATCTACATGTACAATACTAAATATATACATATGATTTAACCTATGGCTTACTATGTACACGAAATGTGAACTATAATTAAATAACTAGCAGATGATTCTATAAAATATTACCTTATCTATACCTGGACAGTTTTATCTGTAGGTGTTGTATTAATATTGTATTACAATATATGACAACTTCATCGATTACTCATTTTATCATTTGCATGGAACACACAATAGTTTCTTAATTCATTATAGTCTTACATAACCATTTTGATCTTAGCACAATCAAATACACAATATGATTATTAAAGCTTCATATTGATTTTAAATAATATTTAATTACAAATGTGTAAATGGAGTTATGGCAAAAATTAAAAAACCTCTGATATATGGTTCAGGTGTCCATCAGCATAATTATGGTACAGTAAAAACCGTTATATCAGTCCCTACAGTAACCACCACACCCTGGTATCCGATTTCCATATTTTTTTGGCAATATTTGCTCAGAAGGGACTCTCCGCCTAAAGGATGGCTGACCAGGGTTGATTTGCTTTGTTCCTGATTCTGATAGCATTTTGCTAAATAATTTTTAAGATTTAATTTAAAAGTTACATAATGCTATTTGTACATTACAAATTATGTATTTTCACACTTTTTAAGTTCTGACAGTGTTTACGTTTATTTTTAACATAATACACTTGGTCTAATGACCTCCAACTAGTGTCCTGACTAATAATACTAATAATGCTTCAGCAAGCACTAGATGCCAGACATTGATTATCTGGTAGAATACTGTATAGAGATTATTAAACCTAGGAGAATAAATAAGAGGAATGACCTGGAACAAAAATTGTTATTTTATGTCTACTTCATACTTCATCAAGTCCAGAAAGAAATTCATTCAATAGATCAATATCATGTACTGTACAGATAAAGAATCATGTACAATATTATTTTGTAAAATTTTTTCAATAAATAAGCAAGTTAAATAATATATGAATTTAATTATAAAAGCCTATATTTCCTTCATATTTTAATAATAATTTAAGTTTTAAAAATGTAACTCCAAATAAAAAAAAAATCACACTGCAACTCCAACCATGACAGCACCCATGACAGTATGTCAACAGAAGTGTAAAGCTCCATCAGCTCTGTATTAATTTTTTCACATTTACAATGGTTCTAAGACCATCACTTTGGCAGTGTTACATTTCTGCAAGCACTGTTTTCCCCTATACATATCTCGGAAAGCCTGATAAATTTCTTACCACATTCCACTGCATAAACACTTTGGTGTAGTAAACGTAGAGATACTTTATACTTTATAAAAGCTCTCACCATAGTTTAAGCTAAGTAAACTTTTAAACAATATTCTTTCTAAACTGTAGTATAAAAATCTACGGTGTAATAAAAAGAAAATCTTTGGTGAAGTAAAATGTGAATGGTAGTCGTCTACGATAAGTGTCTCGCTCCCTATGTATTCAGATATAATAGTTTTTACTGTATGTATCCATTAAGTATTTTTGAACAATGGTCTCACAAACAATTATCTAGTGAATGTTTGTACCATCCTTTCAGTAAACAAATTCTGTAATCACATTAGTGGTGAATATATTTTTAAACTTATTTACATAAACCACTATCAGCACCAATCTCAGATCAAAACTGAGAAAACACTATAGCAGATGTCAAGATATATATATTCTGAGGTTCATCTTAAAATGGAGTTTACCGATTCATTGTTATTCCTCTGGACCACACTATCCACTACTAATATATCCATTAATCAGTTATATATTTAAGCTGCAAGTGTAACCTGCAGCATCAAAATATCATTAATCAAATCCTGAGATGTCCTCTTTTAAGTTCATATAATATATGCAAAGTATAAAATTATTTCCATCAAATGGGTCAAGACAAACATTTCATATAAAAAGTTATTTGTTCAGGGGTCTCAATCTAATGAATTTTTCATAAAACTCCAGGAGACAATTTTTTTTTTGTATGAAATCAGCTAATTCCTCAAGAGTCATTTTCAAATTTACAGAGTACCAATATTCCAGGTAGAATCAGCTTATAGGGATAATCAGCAGGAAAGTGAACAGCTCTATAGCACCATGTCAGTGCTCTTATCCCTCTTTTTGTTAGGCACAAAGAGTTAAGCGTAAGTTATTGGGGCGATATAGATAGCCAATCACTTCACTACTGTTACTCATCCCTGATTTCATCTAAGGAACAAACCCAAAAATAAAGAAAAATATTAGTGTTCACACAGATATTAAAAAAAATTGAGCTACTGTAGCTACATAAAATATTTAAGACTGAATGTGAAAAATTCATGGCATCATTCGTAATGCTGGATGAGTTATCATCCACATCACTGGACATAATGGTATTGTTTATGACAAACTGGAGTGACTTCTAGTACTGTAGTTCACAAGAGTAGGAGCCCCTAACACAAGGTGTCATCCTTGTTCTTGCTGATACTGGCATGTAGAGTGCCATGTAGTGCAGTAGTTATGACAAGACATAATATTGGACATACTGCATCAATAACAATAAACAAATCATTGATAAACACTTTGGTGCTACTGTGGTCAATCATAATATCTGTCACAACAATGCAATATGTATTTCATGTTAATTAATCCTAGATGTAGTTTAGCATTTTCAATATTCAAAGAGGAAAGTCAGCATCAGGCTTAATGAAGACAATACAAGTTAGATAAAAACAAAATATGCAACTTTCAGTATGAGCCCTTGCCTAAGCATCAGCCACTGGATTTTATTTTTACTCTTAAAAGCAATTAACTCTTTAATTTTTTTATCATGTGTTATCTATGGTTTATGGAGAACCAGCCAGAAGATACACTGTTTTTCTCAGCTTTATTTTAAGAGAGATGTGACCAAACTTATATCCATGTATGCTTGATGCTCTAACAAGGAGGAAATTTGGCAAACACAAAATGAGCATCACAGCAAGAGATGATACTTTATACAATATAATAGTAGTCCAGACAGCAGGGATAGTAATTCTAGCAGGATTATTTATATATAAGATATTATGGTTTGATGAAGAGCAAACAGAACATGTGTAAAAGTAGCCCTTGAGTACATGGTACAAAGAACACTGTTACTATTGTATAAAATTATGACAAATACCAGTGAAAGTGCTGTACTTGTGATATGTACAACATATGTTATGGTTTGATGAAGACAGTAAAGGAGAATATATTAAATAAGCAGAAACATAGTTGGTTCCTCCCAGTGTTGAAGCAGTGAGCACAAAGCAGTACCACTGCATGAACAGCAACACTAATTACATGATAAAACTGACCACAAAACTGGTCCATAACACTGTTAAGGTAAGTATTGATCACATAGTATAAATGAATATGTTACAAAAGTGATTTGTTCCATTACTGTGAGACAGAATATCAATATGCTGTGATTAAACTGAAGGGACTTATTTTAGTTATACATTGTATTTATAAATACAAACAATATGCAGCACTGTACAAGACAATCAGTTATTCTACAAGCAAAAATAAAATAAAATTTGATAATTTCTCTGATTAGTTTTGAAATACTTTACATAAAAAAAAACTCAAGATCATATACAGTACTCCCAAAGAATCTGCAATACTGGAATTGGCACAAATCAAAAGATAAATAAGGAAAATTTATTTCTATTTTGTATAATGTGCAAATGTTAACACATTTTTTTTATGCACAAAACCAAGAACACAAAGAAAATCTTTTTAATGTACAGCACTATGAACATAACATGAAGCCACACAATGGTGTCCACTATGTGGTTTCAGGTTATATTCATACGCACATATTCACTGCAAATTTTGAGGAATACTGTACCATACATCTAATTATTAGGAAAATTAATCTACAGTAGGGCCCTGCTTTACGGTGTTTCGCCTTATGGCATTCTGCTAATATGGCAACTTCAAATTATGACCAAAACTTGCTATACGGCAACCTGTCTTTCCAATACAGCGCGTAAAAAAAAAAAAAAAAAAAAAAAGAAGAGCGCATTTTTCTACATGTTACAGGATTAAAAAAAGTTTTTTTAGGGTCAGTACTTACTGAGATATAAGCCCATGAAGTTGGTACTGGATGTTCACCTGATGGCAACATTGACTCCAGCGGCTTGCAGAAATGTTGCTAATACAGGTCTCCCTCAACATTCGCCAGGGTTAAGGGATCAAGAGCCTCGCGAATGTTGAAAAATCGTGAATGTTTGGTGCCCCAATATATTGTAGGGAAATATAATACAATATTTCTTCCTTAACTTGTTGAACCATGAACAATCATAAAATACAATAAATAGTAATTTGTACTAAATACATACATATTATGGTTTAACAACATGTATGTTATTAAATACCACTGCCTCCACTTCCTCGACCACTGTGAGTCCCTACTACCCTCCCTCTGACCCCCCGAACTGGCAGCCAGCCCTCCCACCAGTGTGGTGAGTGTTTTGTTTGTTCATTATTTGCTATTAACTACAGTATAAATAATGTAAACCCATTCGCGACTGCATATTGGAATGGCTATTCGGACAGGTATTGGATGGTGACATCATGTGTTTACTCTTGAACACAGCAAAGAATCAAACATTTCTGCTACTGCTAATAATAACAGTAGTAGTAGTAGTAATAATAATAATAATAATAATAATAATAATAATAATAATAATAATAATAATAATAATAATAATAAATTATAATAATAATAAATACGATAGAAATGAAAAAGGAAATTGTACAAAAATACAAGGGAGTGGTTGACACATCGTCAGTGTGGCTTTGTTTATGCTGGAGTGAGCATTAGTATCTGTGCTCTTCCAAACATTTCACAATAATTCATTGTGTTTGGTGCTTGTAGATTGAGTGCGACTGGAGTCGTAGAGGCAGTGGTTGAGGAAGCGGTTGAGGCAGTGGGTGAGGTAGTGGGTGAGGCAGTGGGTGAGGCAATAGTTGAGGCAGCAGTTGAGGCAATGGTAGAGGCAGTGGTTGAGGCAGTGGTATTTAATAACATGTTATAAATAATAATAATACATATTACAAATAACATGTATGTATTATTATTGTTATTATTAATAACATGTATGTTATTAAATACCACTGCCTCGACCACTGCCTCAACCGCTGCTCACCCACTGCCTCAACTGCTTCCTCAACCACTGCCTCTACCACTCCAGTCGCACTTAATCTCCAAGCACCAAACACAAAGAATTATTGTGAAATGTTTGGAAGAGCACCGATAATAATGCTCACTCCAGCATAAACAAAGCCACACTGACGATGTGTCAACCACTCCCCCGTATTTTTGTACAACTTCCTTCTTCAATTCTATCGTATTTATTATTATAATTTATTATTATTAGTATTATTACTACTACTACTACTACTATTGTTATTATTAGCAGTAGCAGAAATGTTTGATTCTTTGCTGTGTTCAAGAGTAAACATATGATGTCACCGTCCAATACCTGTCCAATCAGCCATTCCAATATGCAGTCATGAATGGGTTTACATTATTTATACTGTAGTTTAATAGCAAATAATGAACAAACAAAACACTCACCACACTGGTGGGAGGGCTGGCTGCCAGTTGCGGGGGTCGGAGGGAGGATAGTAGGGACTCGCAGGTGGCGGGAAACTTAAATATGATTTGGCGGCTGGGAATTTGGCAGTTGGTAATTCGCGAATGTGTGAAGCCCGCGAAAGTTGAAAACGTGAATGTTGAGGGAGACCTGTATACCTTTTTGTCTCATTTTTATTTTAATTTTGTTTTAATTTTATTTTAATTTTTATTTTGTTCTGATAATTACAATTTATAATAGTTCAGTATTAGGTACTGAAACAGTACTCAAATAGTCACAATCACACCGACAGGTGAACATTTTCACCTGCCTGGGTCATTTACTATTGTCTAGAAATATATACAAAGTATTTATAGGTCCCAGCAATGTTTTAGACAGCTGGAGTATACCTTGAAACATGGTTTTATAAGTGTCAGTAAACTGCTAACAGGCAGTGACACTTGTTGAATGTACACTCAGGGAGCCCTTGCCTTATTTGTTTTCACTGTTACACACAAATATGTCTGTCGGTCTGTGTCTGTGTCTGTCTAGCTCTACTTATCTGTCTGCCTGTGTGTGCCTGGAGTATATATGAAACTCCTTGAAGAATGGTGTTATGACAGGTGTTTACCTGGAGAGAGTTCCGGGGGTCAACGCCCCAGCGGCCTGGTCTGTGACCAGGCCTCATGGTGGATCAGAGCCTGATCAGTAAAAACTGTTGACAGCCCAGTGACACTTGATAAATGCTCACTGCTGAAACTAACCCTCGCTTTATTTGTTTTCACTGTTACACACAAACATCTCTGTCTGTCTGTCTAGCTCTGCTTATCTATCTTTCTGTCTGCCTGTGTGTCTGTCTCTCCGTCTGCTTATCTGTCTCAGGGAAAGGCTTGTAAAACCGTTGGTTTACGAGCTGCTCCCTGATTCCTGAGCAAGTAAAAATGCATACTGCATCATGGTTATTTATGTCTTATATCTACAAGCACAGTATAGCACTTTGCCTGGAATTTTTGGGTTATCCTAGGTAATTTACACTATGTATAATAACTGTACTTATGTGTACATGTGAGAGAGAAACAAAGATATAGATAGACAGACAGAGATATAAAGAGATACAGCCAAAGCCAGCCAGCCTGCCTGCTGAATACAAAAGAACATAAGAAAGAAGGAACACTGCAGCAGGCCTACTGGCCCATGCAAGGCAGGTCCATGTCACCCAACTTAGACCAACGACCCACCTAGTCAGGTCACATCCACTGAAGGAAGGAGCATGGCATCAGACCTAGTAGCACAAGCTAGTCAAGTCCAATTCACACCCACCCACACCCACTCATGTATTTACCTAACCTATTTTTACTTTCCTCTTAAAAGGGGAGTGTTAATGTGACATGACATCAGTGAATCCCTGGTGTTTGCCACGCTATTTGCTCTAGCTGGCGCTCAATTGAGCTGGTGCTCCCACAAGGTACTAAGTGGTCCCAGATTTTTTTAATACTGTGCACATTGAGTGTTAAGACCCATTCTCTCATGTCTAGGCGACTCCTGCCTATCACCCCAATTTTTAAGGATTGAAAAATAAAACGTTGATCTACATTCAGAGTGCTACATGAGCAAATGTATATCTATGTTTGGACAGTTTAACCCTTTCAGGGTTGAGAGGCCCTCTCCTAAACTCGTTCTCAGGGTCGAAATTAAAAAAAAAAGTGAAATGATAGAGAATCTTTTCCCGATCATAATGACACCAAAAGTATGAAATTTGATGGAAAACTTACAGAATTATGCTCTTGCGAAGTTAGCGGTCTCAACGATGTTTACGCATCGGGGATTTCGCCCACTTTGAGCCCTATTTTCGGCCAATTCCTGTGTACTAGTTGACAAAAATCATATTTATTTCCTAGAACTCCATTTTTTCTATCGAATGAGTACAAGAAACCACCCATTTACAAATTTCAACTATCCAATAAAGTGGTTAGAAATTGGCAATTTTGCCAATTTCACACAAATTTCAGAAGATGCCAATTTCCAAATAGGTTCCAGAATAAACAAGACAGACATTCCTGGCACTAAAATAACAAGTTCTGTGTTTGTTAGTCACATCCCCAGGCCCCTCTTACATTTCTTTTGCTTTCCACTTTGAATTTTTATTCTCACAAAAAATAAAAGATTTACTGTTATGCAGACTACTGCATTAGTGTAGAAATGGTATAAATAATATCAGTGCACTTGTGAAAGAATATTAGACTCACCAGTTGGCGTGTATTGAAGGTTTGGCATGATTTGTTTACTTTTGAACTTTGGTAAAAATCGAACATTTCTGCTACTTTGAGCTCAATTTCAAGGTACTTTTCATTATGAAACCAATCAAAATCATCTCAATTTCTGTAATATGTCTTCCATTCTATAAAATGAGACCAGGAAAAATAAATACATCCATAAATACCATACAGTGTAAAGTCACTGTTTTAATCCAAAAACACGGTCAAAGTTTTCTTTTTCTCATTACGCACTGTGTGCTGCAGGATTTTTTTTATACTGCGCACACTGACCACATAGACCCATTCTTTCATATGTAGGCCTACCAGCTTTCTCTCACTAGATCTGAAAGTGCTAGAATTTAGGCGTTCTAGTACATCAATAACCCTGGTGCGTAAGCCGTACTAGTACGTCTGACACCCTGAAAGGGTTAAAAGGGTTAAAGTTACTGCATATTTTATATGTGCTCTGATAATAATACTTGTTCACCTATACCTAAATATACTTACACACTGTGCTGGTGTGCAGGTACACATTAAAATCACTGTGTGTCTCTTAGTCTTAATGCCACAGTAATACTAATAGTAAGTAATAATCACTCTTGGGCAAATTAAATGTTTATTTTACATTAATACAGACATTTTCATAAATCCATCTAAGATATTTTCTTCAAAACTATATAAGAAACATGTTACATAGCATATACACATGCTGTTTATATGCTATGGAGGTGTGATAACCGGGCGGAGGGAAAAACACTACGTTTTCTCTAGTCCAGCACCAGAGAAAACGTGTATAAATCTGCACTAGGCCTAGTCACTCCCCTTAACACTTCGCTTTTGTTTTGCTTTTGTTTACAATTCTCGGCATGAATTATTCATTACTTCTCCCTTTGTTTATGATAGAATCTAAAGGTAGTTGTTAGAAATGATTAAATTCAGTGAACAAAGTATGTTGATGGTAATAATATGGCTCCGGGCTGCAGTATAGGTAGCCAGTATGTGTAGCCCAGGCGGGCTACACCTACCGGCTACCTACACTGACTTCCTACAAATAAATACTACTTACCTCTCATCCAACATTAAGACTACACATATTTTAAGGTAAATAATGAGTGTACTGTATGTGTATTTTATCTCTCTGGGCTGCTTTAAATATTGTGTATTAAATTTGGAATGGGGAGCCAGGGCTACCTACACCTGACTTCCTACAAATAAGTACTACTCACCTCTCACCCTACATTAATTAATTAATAAGACTACAAATATTTTAAGGTAAGTAATGAATATACTGTGTATGTACAGTAGACCCTCAACCAATGTTGGCATCGTCTAATGTTAAATCCGACTAGCGATACATTTTAACGCAAAAATTTTGCCTTGACTAGCGCTAAAAAACCCGACCAACGCTATTCGTTCCGTTCGAGACGCGTCCACTTGTGGCCTGAGCGTGCCTCACTTGTCCCGTGGGTGCCAGTGTTTACAAGCCAGCCAGCCACCGCGGTCCCATCCAAACATACAATCGGAACATTTCATATTATCACAGCGTTCGTAGTGATTACACCTGCAAAATATGCCACCATGGGCCCCAAGAAAGCTTCTAGTGCCAACCCTACAGCAAAAAGGGTGAGAATTACTATGGAGATGAAGAAAGAGATCATTGCTAAGTATGAAAGTGGAGTGCATGTCTCCGAGCTGGCCAGGCTGTACACAAAACCCCAATCAACCATTTGTGGGCAAGAAAATGGCAATCAAGGAAGCTGTTCTTGCCAAAGGTGCAACTATGTTTTCGAAACTGAGATCGCAAGTGATAGAAGATGTTGAGAGACTGTTATTGGTGTGGATAAACGAAAAACAGATAGCAGGAGATAGCATCTCTCAAGCGATCATATGTGAAAAGGCTAGGAAGTTGCATGACGATTTAATTAAAAAAATGCCAGCAACTAGTGGTGATGTGAGTGAATTTAAGGCCAGCAAAGGTTGGTTTGAGAGATTTAAGAATCGTAGTGGCATACATAGTGTGTAAGGCATGGTGAGGCTGCCAGTTCGGACCACAAAGCGGCTGAAAAATATGTGCAGGAATTCAAGGAGTACATAGACAGTGAAGGACTGAAACCTGAACAAGTGTTTAATTGTGACGAAACAGGCCTGGAAGAAAATGCCAAGCAGGACCTACATTACTCAGGAGGAAAAGGCACTCCTAGGACATAAGCCTATGAAAGACAGGCTTACTCTGTTGATGTGTGCCAATGCTAGTGGTGATTGCAAAGTGAAGCCTTCATTGGTGTATCACTCAAACTCCCAGAGTGTTCAGGAAAAACAATGTCCTCAAGGCTAATTTGTGTGTGCTGTGGAGGGCAAACAGTTAGGGATGGGTCACTAGGGACTTTTTCTATGACTGGTTACACCATGCATTTGCCCCCACTGTGAAAAATTACCTCCTGGAAAATAAATTGGACCTTAAGTGCCTCCTGGTATTAGACAATGCTCCTGGTCATCCTTCAGACTTGGCAGAGTGACTTTCTGCGGACATGAGCTTCATTAAGGTGAAGTTTTTGCCTCCTAATACCACTCCTCTCCTGCAGCCCATGGACCAGCAGGTCATTGCAAACTTCAAGAAACTGTACACAAAAGCTATGTTTGAAAGGTGCTTTGTAGCGACCTCAGAAACTCAACTGACTCTAAGAGAGTTTTGGAGAGATCACTTTAGCATCCTCAATTGTGTAAACCTTATAGGTAAGGCTTGGGAGGAAGTGACTAAGAGGACCTTGAACTCTGATTGGAAAAAACTGTGGCCAGAATGTGTAGACAAAGGGGATTTTGAAGGGTTTGAGGCTAACCCTGAGAATCCTATGCAAGTTGAGGAATCCATTGTGGCATTGGGGAAGTCCTTGGGGTTGGAGGTTAGTGGGGAGGATGTGGAAGAGTTGGTGGAGGAGGACAATGAAGAACTAACCACTGATGAGCTGCTAGATCATCCTCAACAGCAAGAGGCCACACCTGAGGAAACTGCATCGGAGGAGGGGATAGAGAAATTGAAGAAGTTGCCTACTTCAAAGATTAAGGAAATGTGTGCAATGTGGCTTAAAGTGCAAACCTTTTTTGATGAAAGTCACCCTCACACAGCTACTGGAAACCGTGTTGGCAACCTGTACACTGACAATGTTGTGAAACACTTTAGGAATGTCATAAAGGAACGGGAGGTACAGGCCTCTATGGACAGATATGTTGTGCGACAGAGGTCCAGTGACTCTCAAGCTGGTCCTAGTGGCATTAAAAGAAGAAGGGAAGTAACCCTGGAAAAGGACTTGCCACCTCAAGTCCTAATGGAAGGGGATTCCCCTTCTAAACATTAACACCATATACAGTCTCCCCTCCTCCCATCCCATCAATCATCACAGGATCTTCAATAAAGGTAAGTGTCATGTAACTGTGCATGTCTTCTTCAGTTTGTGTGTATTAAAATTAATATTTCATGTGGTAAATTTTTTTTTTCAATACTTTGGAGTGTCAGGAACGGATTAATTTGATTTCCATTATTTCTTATGGGGAAAATTAACTTGACTAACGATTATTTTCGATTAACGATGAGCTCTCAGGAACGGATTAATATCGTTGGTCGAGGGTCCACTGTATTTTACTTTTTGTGTTTTTTAATGCCTAGTTCTATTACTAACTTAATATAATTAGGGTAAACATGTTGTTTGGCATTTACATATATGCATTTGTAAGTGGAAAAAAAAATGGAGTTTTGCTTTCCGGCGAAGTCTACTTTCTGGCGATGGCCTAGAGCCTAACCTGCTGTATAAGTGGGGCCCTACTGTACTTGTTTATTAACCCTTTCAGCGTCCGTGCCGTAGATCTGCGGCTATACATTGAGGGTCCAAACCATAGATCTACGCCATGAGCTCAGCTAACTCTGATAAGCTGTGAGTGGTAAATTTGGGCCTAGATATGAGAGAATACATCTATGTGGTATGTGTGCACCACATAAAACAAATCCTGCAGCACACAGTGCATAATGAGAGAAAAATAACCGAGACTGTAATTTTCGATTAAAACAGCGACTTTGCAGTGTTTTTTTGTGTTTTTTTATAGTTGTATTTGCGATTTCTTGGTCTCATTTGATAGAATGGAAGATGTATTACAGACATAGAGATGATTTTGATTGGTTTTTGTAATGGAAATGGCTTGAAACCGAGCTCAAAGTAGCGGAAACGTTAAATTTTTGACGATGTTCAAGAGTAAACAAATGACCCCCCATGTCTAATGCACGCCAGCTGGTGGGTCTAATATATGTTCACAAATGTGGTGATATTATTTATACAATTATTACAATATTGCATAACAGTAAATCTTCTATTTTTTGGTTTGAATAAAAATTCATTATGTGAATAAAAATCAAAATGGAATTCATTTGTAAAGCCTGAAAACATAACTAATGAACAGAGGAAATGTTAGTTTAGTTCCAGGAATGCCTGCATTGTTTATTCTGGACCATATTTTGAAATTAAAATATTTTGAACTTTGCATTAAATTGGCCAAATTATCAATTTCCAATCAATTTATTTTGTAGTTGAAACAGTTGACTTGGCAATTTCTTGTGCTCAATTGATAAAATAGAAGTATACTAGTGAAATAGCTAAGAATTTGGTTGACTGGAATAATGTAATTGGCCTAAAATGGGAGTCAAAGTCGGCAAAATTGCCGATGCGAAAATATCGCTGACACATCAAAATTCACAAGAGCATAATTTTGTCAATTTTCCATCAAATTTCATACTTTTTGTTTTATTACCTTCAGAAAAAGATTTTCTACCATTTCATAGGGAAAAATAACAAAATTATTTTTTGAAAATTATTGGACCCTGGTGCACACTTTGAAATTTGGCCTCTGGACCCTGAAAGGGTTAACTGAATTTATTTGTTCTAGAACTTTTATGTATATTTCACTGGCAATGGTCAAGCAACTCAAGTTATGCACATGAACTTGGTTTCACTTTAAAACTATTAATGACAGGAAGAACAATTTATAACTGATAAGTTATTGTTCTTTTTCAAAATGATATTTCAGTAATACTACGACAATGGCAATGTAGTGTGTTACATTACTGAATTTTAAATTTTTTTTTTTAATTCCTTTACTATGCAACTTATATACTGTAATATACATATACAGCAAGACAACAAATCCAAACTGGGTAAAGCCAATGATTTTCCTAGTACAGGTCGGCCATCACTAATTCGGCAATCAGTTATCTGTTTCCATCAGTAATTCGGCACTAATTTCAGCTAGCCTAATTTCAAATTTCATCATTATACCAACTCGGATCATTCTACTTACTCAAATTCCATCATTATACTGACTAAGAAATTGTGCAGATGGTTGTAAATCCACAGCAACAAGCCAGTGGAAGAGAAAGCAGTGATGAAAATGTGGAAGATCTAGCAGTCTCTCTACTGATACATTAAGTGCATTCTAACCTAACCACTCTGTAATCCGGCAAACTCACTAATCCGGCACACTACTGGTCTCAGTGATGCCGGATTAATGATGGCCGACCTGTACTGATTTTTCCACAATTCAGAGTGTTATTTTAGCTGTATAGTGTGTAAATACTGCATAAAAACATTTTCATCTGGTCGACTGAATTCATTTAATAACCATTTAGGTATTAAGAGGTAAAGTACCTCTGAAAAATCAGATGAGTGATCTAGTCAAGTAAACTTTCTTAAATTTCGAGAAGTTTCTTTGATTTCTAATTTCTGGATGCTCTAGCAAAATCCTTTCTCCAAGTTTTGAAATTTGAATGTTTTATAAACTGCACCAACTGTATATGGTTAATATATTTGACACGCTATATAACTACCAACAGAAATAGGACGTCCCATAACAATGACTCCACACACAGTGAAGGAAGCCTACAAACTGTACCCAAGTCATAAGTTGCAGGATATGGGGAAAATGTTTTTTTACATTTCTATTGGACAATAATACACAAACATTACAGAATACTTTACAGTAGTACTTTCCTCACATGAGAACTTTCATCAAATTAATAGAAAACACAAAGTGATTTAATGCATTTGGCAAGGAGGGATAACATTATATAGGAACAAGGAGGAACCCGAGGTGGATGAGGGAAAGCGCCAGAGATAGTGAACAGAATGACAGTGAGTAAATCAGCTGGGATACATAGTACTAACCCTTTGACTGTTTTGGTCGTATATGTCTTACAAGCCAATGTGTTTGACGCATATATACTCAAAAATTCTAGAGGTTTCAAATCAAGCAGGAGAAAGATGGTAGGCCTGTATGTGGGAGAATGGGTCTGTGTGGTCAGTGTGCACTGTATAAAAAAAAATCCTGCAGCACGCAGTGCATGAGAAAAAAAAACTCAGACCGTGTTTTTTAATTAAAACGCAGACTTTGAGGTGTATTTTGATAAAGTATTTATGATTGCATTCTCGCTTTCTTGGTTTTATTTGATAGAATGGGAAACATATTATAGGAATAGAAGTGATTTTCATTGGTTTTACTATGAAAAGGATCTTGAAATGGAGCTCAAAGTGGCAGAAATGTTCGATTTTTGCCAATGTTCAAGAGTAAACAAATGATGTCATTGTCCAATAAATGTCCAACTAGCCATTCTAATATGCAGTCATGAATGGGTTGACATTATTTATACAATTAATTACAATATTGCAGTAGTCTGCATAACAGTAAATCTTCTAATTTTTTTTTTGTGTGAATAAAAATTCAAAACAGAAAGCAAGAGGATTATAACGGGCCTGGAGACGTTGATGAACAGAGAAAATGTTATTTTAGTGCCAGGAATGTCTGCATTGTTCATTCTGGACCCTATTTTGAAACTGACATATTTTTTAACCCTTTGACTGTCGCGGCCGTATATATACGTCTTACGAGGTACCGTGCTTGACGTATATATACTCATAAATTCTAGCGGCTTCAAATCAAACAGGAGAAAGCTGGTAGGCCCACATGTGAGAGAATGGGTCTGTGTGGTCAGTGTGTACTATATAAAAAAAATCCTGGAGCATGCAGTGCATAATGAGAAAAAAAAAAACTCCGACCATTTTTTTAATTAAAATGCCGACTTTGTGGTCTATTTTCGTATAGTATTTATGGTTGTATTCTCATTTTCTTGGTCTCATTTGATAGAATGGAAAACATTATAGAAATAAAGGTGATTTTGATTGATTTTACTATAAAAAGAACCTGGAAATGGAGCTTAAAGCAGGGGAAATGTTTGATTTTTGCCAATGTTCAAAAGTAAACAAATGATGTCATTGTCCAATAAATGTCCAACTAGCCATTCTAATATGCAGTCATGAATGGGTTGATGTTATTTATACAATTATTACAGTACTGCAGTATTCTGCATAATAGTAAGTCTTCTATTTTTTGTTTGAATAAAAATTCAAAATAGAAAGCAAGAGTAATATCAGAGGGGCCTGGAGACATGACTGATGAACAAAGAAAATGTTATTTTAGAGCCAGGAATGTCTGCATTGTTCATTCTGGACCTTATTTTGAAATTGTCACATTTTTTAATTTTTATGAAATTGGCCAAATTGCAAATTTCTGTCCACATTATTGGGTAGTTGAAATCGGTAAATGGGCAGTTTCTTGTACCCAATCGATAGAAAAAATGGAGTTCTAAAGAAATAGCTATGAGTTTGGTCGACTGGAACAACGGAATTAGCCGAAAATTGGGCGAAATCGTTGATTTGTAAATATTGCCGAGGTCGCTAACTTCGCGAGAGTATAATTCGGGAAAAGATTCTCTATCATTTCATAAGAAAAAATTATTTTTTTTTTTTGAAGTTTTGCGACACCAGGAGACACGTCAGGATTGGGGGTTGCGACAGTCAAGGGGTTAATTTGCATGAAATTGGCCAAATTGCCAATTTCTGACCACTTTATTGGGAAATTGAAATTGGTAAATGGGTGGTTTCTTGTACTCAATCAATAGAATATTTAAATGGAGTTCTAAAGAAATAGCTGAGTTGGGTGGATTGGAACAATTGAATTGACCAAAAATAGGGCTCAAAGTGGGTGAAATCACCGATGCGTAAATGTCGCCGAGGTCGCTAACTTCGTGAGAGAGTAATTCCATAAGTTTTCCATCAAATTTCATACTTTTGGTGTCAATACCATCGGGAAAAGATTCTCTATTATTTCATAAGAAATTTTTTTTTTTTTCCAAATATTTTGCGACACCAGGAGACACCTCAGGATTTGAGGTTGCGACAGTCAAAGGGTTAAGAGAGGTTAACCCCTAAACAGTCCAAACGTATATATACGTTCTCTCGCCCAGTGCCCCGAATATTTTGAAAAATAAAAAAATAATTTTTTTTTCATTGAAATAAAGAGAAATTTTTTCTAAGTGTTAAAGGATTAAAATAAAAAAATTAGGGTCAGTACTTACTGAGATATGAGGCTGCAAAGTTGGCACTTAATGCTCACCTGATGGCAACATCGAGTCCTGCCGCTTGCAGAAGTGTTGCCGATATACCTTTTTTCTCATTTTTATATTACATATTTTATATAATTTTTATGTTCTGATAATTACAATTTATTGTAGTTCTTGTCATTTCATAACCAATCTTTGTTCTAACACTAATATTAGGTACTGAAATTGTACTCAAATTGTCATAAACACATTGACAGGTGGACATTTACACCTGTTGTGGTCATTTACTCTTTACTGTCTAGGAATATATACAAAGTATTTATAGGTCCCAGCAATGTTTTGGATACACAGGAGTATAGAAGAAGAAGGAAGAAAGAAAGAAAAAGGAAGAAGAAGAAAGAAGTTCCCTTGAAGCAATGTGCAAGACAGGTGTCAGACAAGCATCTGGGAGAGCAGTGATAAGATGAGATAAGGGATGACATTTGATGGGTGCCAGCGAGGGTGCAGAGATAAGATGAGATAGTGCAGAAATGAGATAAGGGATGACATCTGCAATGCAAATGGTCTTAGAACATATCACCCCACGGATATGGTGGGACTACTGTATACAGTGCTCGTTATTACAACATACCCCCCCCTTAAACCATGATCACAAAATATAGAAATACAGTGGTGCCTCGAGTTTTGAACATCTCCCAGCTCGAACAATTATGTTAGTGTATTTTTGTAGGTGCTTTTGTAAATGTATTTTTGGGGGTCTGAAACGGACTAATCTAATTTACATTATTCCTTGTGGGAACAAATTCGTTCGGTATCGGCACTCAAACAGCCTTCTGGAACAAATTAAGTTTGTAACTCGAGGTACCACTGTATAAAAAAGATTGTGGTGTACTTGTCAACAATGTAGTATTTTGTAGGTCAACCCTTGTGTGGTATGGTATCCTTCAATTGTCTTAGAAGTGATTCACAAATTCTTTTGGATTTCTTGTGGTAAATTTTCCCATGACTCACAGATGGCGACCTCCAGCCATGGGAGTAAGCTGATGTCCCTTCCCTGCTGATCTCTATCAGAGTCCAGATTCCCTGGCCAGTCATCAAATGGTACTTAACAGCCATAAAGCCACTGAACAAATGATTTAGTAGTATGGCTAGTAGTACAGTCTTGTATAAAATTTTTGCACCACACTGAGTGAAAAATTTGGGCAAATGATCACAGAGAAACTCTAGGTAGTTTTTTAGTATGTATGATGGTTTTTGGGCAGCATAATTAACTCACCAACACTTTTAGCACTAAAACCCAAGCTATTAGAGATTTTGTGTTTTGTGGTACTAGAGATGCAGCATGGGTCAAAATGGTTGCTATCTAGACGTCTGTAAATGTTTCCACCACTATTACGGGTCACTCTGAAAGTGGCTTCATCACTCTCAAGAATCTCACTCCACTGTTCCCTGGTCCATGTTTGGTATTTCTTTGCTAACAATACTATACTTTCTCTGCATATGGCTCACAATTGTTTTTTTAATAGATCAATGGCTGCTGTACCCAAGATCCTTCACATATTTAAAGTTCTAATACACACATTTATGAAGCAGTTCTGGATTCTTTTCTTTAATCTTCTATGCTGTTAGTCTTGGTTTAGCTTCAAGCTGTTTCTTTACTACAGTTAACTTACACGGAAATTTTTTCTTTTAGAAGTCCCTGGACATACTTTTGGTGTGAGTGTCATCACTATTCTCATGAAACAGACAAAACCAGTTCTTAACTGAACACATACACACGCCAATAACTTTGACTAATTCCTTCGTTTGATACAGATGTTCTTTGTCACTATCATATTTTTTTTTGAGTAATTCAGAGAGTAAGTTGCAAAAGCTGATGGATGAATTTGGAAGGATATTAAAAGAAAGAAAAGTCAACACAGAAAAGAGAAAGGTGATGAGGGTAACAAAGAAGTCTAGGTTATGACAGACTGAATATCAGATGGTAGGGAGGGCATATTGAGGAAGTGGATACATCTATATACGTATTTGGGAGTAGACAAGTCAGCAGATGGGTTTATGAAAGACGAGGTGAACCACAGAAGACATGGGAAAAAAAAGTGGGTGGCTTGTTAAGAAATTTGTGGAGAGAGAAGTTTACCTAGGGAGGCATCAAAAAAAAAAAAAAAAAAAAAAAAAAAAAAAAAAAAAAAAAAAAAAAAAAAAAAAAAAAAAGGGTACCATAGTATAGCAGCACCAATACTTTTATATGTGCGAGGCATAGGTTTTGAATGCTGAAGTGAGGTGGCAGCTAGAGGCAGTACAGAGCAGGACGTGGTGTGAATATCATGCAGAGAATTTAGTGTGTAGAAACAAAATGGCTGAGGAAGGGATGTTGAAGTGGTTTTGACATGCTGAGAGAATCAAGAGGGATAGGTTAATGAAGAGGAAGTATAAATAGTGGAAGGTAGGAAGGGTAGGAGTTGGGGTTGTCTGAGGAATGGTTGGAAGGAGGGGCTTGAGCATCCTGTTAGCACCACAGCTAGAGAGGGGTGGCAAGGGAAGCAGTCACCCCCTTGGCACATTTGGTGCCTTTTTTGACCTTGCCTTTTTCAGGTGAACTAATTTGGTATGTGGGATGGCTTCTTTTTATGGCCTGGGTGGCCCTAACATCAGAACCTACTTATGTTACAGCATGAGCAAACTGGCATTAATGTAATGTTCCATATACCCTTATGCATGGATCCCTTCCAGTTAAATTTATAGTGTCAAATCTATAAATTTTAACTTAAACTTGGTTAATTTAAAACAAAAAAATAAAAACTTATTTTTCTTAACATAATTTTGGAACACCAACCAAAATACTATCCTGCAGAAAAAATGTTAGTGTACAAAAGAAATACAGTGGTACCCTGACTTATGAGCTTAATTCGTACCGTGACTAAGCTCGTAACTCAATTTGCTTGTATATCAATCAATTTTCCTCATTGAAATTAATTGAAATATCATTAATCTGTTCTAGCCCCCAAAAAACTACCCAAATTTTTTTGTTACGAGTTTTTAAATAAGAAAAATGTATTTATAAATAAGAAATATTGTATAAAAACATAATAAAAGAGAATGTAAAGAAATAAACTGGTTTTATAAAGTGTATTTACCTTAGAGATCAGACGACTTGGGTTAACAAAAAATGCTGGCGGAGGTGGAGGGTGGAAAAAATAGGCAGAGGAGATTGGAGTAGTTAGTTTCATTTCGTATTTTTTTGGTCGCTTTCGTTCATCATAAACACTATCACTTAATCGCTTAACTTACTTGTTACATTCTTAATGCTACACTTTACTGCTGAACTTAAGGGGAGGCATAACGCGCGTGGCGAGTGAGGGCAAAAAATTTGAAAAATTATGGAAATTGAGTTAATGGTATAGAAAAATAGGTAAACTCACTGGCAACACAATGGTACAAGAATCAATGTTCTACAACATTCCTACAAGGAATTATAGTAATTTATATCATGTATGGTGATGCCGCCGTGCGTAGCATGCCTGCTCACAACCTGTAAATTTTTAGGATTTTTTTTTTTTTTTTTTGCTATTTCTTGTATAATTCTTTCTAATATAATAATTGATGATTTGGCATCATAAGAGAGTGGGCGAAACTAATACGTAGTCTGGCAGCCAATCAGGAACTGTCTGGGAACATTTGCTTACGTCGGCGGAATTCCTGAGTCTTGAGGGGCTTATCTATCAGAATTGATCTAATATGACATAACAAACACTATAAGTAACATAGAAACATGATATATACTCTAGAATGAATAAAATAGGCCATAATATGGCGAGTGTCCAGGACCAGTCCGATCATATAAAATCAATACTGCTCCTTCCTATAACGTGTTCTTTGGTCCTGGGTAAGAGACAACAGAGTTTTTGAGAGGATAATTGCACTAGATCACTAGTTTCATAAGGAAAACACTGAAACCTGCATTCCTGGTAAATATGTCAGAAGTAAGTTATTGACTTGTTTCATGAAGCTCACCATTTATTATTGAAGTAAATGTAATAATATTGACAGGAATCATAAAAAAATGATTGTTCTACAATTAGCTTGTGGAACACTGGAAATATTCCAAATATTTTGGGATCTGTGTAGGAGTAAAGGGCAAGATATTTTGCAAATTTCAAAAACTTAGCAACTTTGTTTTTTTGAAGAACAACTAAAGATAATTACACGATTACCTCCAGTGAGAACATCACACTAGCATTGTTTTATAAGTACCAGCTAGTGGCAGCATATCTGAAGCTCGCTTGTAACTCGGATTTTTCCTCGCAATTCAAAGCAAAAAATTGACTGAGCGACAGCTCATAACTCTGAAAACTCGTAAGGTGGGGCACTCGTAAGTCAAGGAACCAATATATGTAAAAAACACACAAAACAGCCAGTAAAGTGGATAAAACATGTATACAAGAAAAAATGTTAACTGACGAACATTTTGCCTTCAGATTATCAAAAATCCTGTACAGGTACTGCATACTGAAATTGCTGCTTCATTATGACAAATTATATAACAAGAGAATGTATAGACAGATTTCATTTGTTCACATTTTCAGAATTATTTTTAAAGAATTCTTCCAGAAAAGTAAACTACAAAATATAAGACTAAAAAGTACAGTACATACAGGCAGGCCTCACTTTACAGCATTTTGCTAATACAGTCATTTTCAGTTACACCCATTCTTCGTTTATTTAGGCTGCCTACAGTAAATATATTCACCACTCACTATAAGCTAAGGATGAAAACATTTTAAGGTGAGCAGTGTGTGTACTGTACAGTGGACCCCCGCATAGCGAACTTAATCCGTGCAAGAGGGCTGGTCGTTATGCGAAATGTTCGCTATGCGAATTAATTTTCCCCATAAGAAATAATGGAAATAAAATTAATCCGTGCAAGACCCCCAAAAGTATGAAAAAAAAATTTTTTTACCACAAAAAAATGTTAATTTTAGTACACACAAACTGAAAAAGGCATGCACAATTACATGACACTTACTTTTATTGAAGATCTGGTGATGATTGATGGGATGGGAGGAGGGGAGAGAGAGTGTTAGTGTTTAGAAGGGGAATCCCCTTCCATTAACACTTGAGGAGGCAAGTCCTTTTCCAGGGTTACTTCCCTTCTTCTTTTAATGCCACTAGGACCAGCTTCAGAGTCACTGGACTTCTTTCTGTCCATAGAGCTCTGTACCTCCCGTTCCTTTACGATTTGTCTAAAATGGGCCATAACATTGTCATTGAAATAGTCACCAGCACGCCTTGCAACAGCTGTGTCAGGGTGATTTTCATCCATAAAGGTTTGCAGTTCAACCCACTGTGCACACATTTCCTTAATTTTTGAAGTAGGCACAATGGATTCCACAACTGGCATAGGCTTCTCAGGGTTAGCCCCAAACCCTTCAAAATCTTTCTTAATTTCCATACTAATTCTCACCCTTTTTACCACAGGGTTGGCACTAGAAGCTTTCTTGGGGCCCATGGTCACTTATTTTCAACAAACAGAACCGAAAACACTGTAATAATACGAAATATTCCGAGTGTATGCTTGAATGTTACCGCGGAGGCTAGCTGGTAAACAATGGGACAGGCGGCACATGTGAGGCTGGCTGAGGCCGCACATTGGACGCGTCTCGGACGAAGTTCGCTGAGCGGGTTTTTGTCTACTATGCGGGGCAAAATTTTAGCGATCAAAGCGTTCGCTATGCGGAATGTTCGCTATGCAAGGCGTTCGCTATGCGGGGGTCCACTGTATATGTTTTTTTTAGGCCTACCTATATTGCTCACTTAATATATGATAGTGCAAACACGTTAACAGGATTTTATATGCATATGAAAGTGAAAAAAAGGCTACGATTCAATGTACAGCAGTAGCCCAGAACCTTACCTGCTGTATAAGTGGGGCCCTTCTATACACTGTTACAATAAATGAGAAATGTGAACATGAAAAAAAAAAAAAGTTCCTCTTGGGTAATGTTACTAGTGTGACACTCTGCAAGCACCTGTACATATTTGTCCTAATGTTGTTTCAATTTACAGTGGTACCCTGAGTTTCGGCCATAATTCGTTCCAGAAGGCTGTTCGAGTGCCATTACTGAACGAATTTGTTCCCATAAGGAATAATGTAAATTAGATTAGTCCATTTCAGACCCCCAAAAATACACTTACAAAAGAACTTACAATAATACACTTACATAACTGTTCGAGTTGGGAGCTGTTTGAAACTTGGGGTACCACTGTATTTTAATGTTTGGCAGAAAGATTATATAATGGCACAATATGTATTTACTTGCAGAAGATTAAATATTTTAAGTAAAGTTAGAAATCAAAATAACTATAAAATTCTGAAGAGGTACTCTCAATTCTTTCGAATGACTTATAAAGGGAGAGTCTGCTGAAAAAGTAATGTACACTATCAACAAATGTGAAGCAGCATTGTCACTTATTGGCATGTTTATAAAGTACTGTATTCTGACACTTACTCTCAATGGAGAGAGGCACAAGGATCATATCTCTCTCTCTCTCTCTCTCTCTGTTTGCAAACAATGCAAAGCTTGTATATATGAAGCAGAGGACTACAAAAACTGCAAGATGATATGAATAGACTAAAAGAATAAATAGTATAGTCAATGGCTAGTTGGGTTCATCTTGATAAGTGCAAAATGATGTGACTGGGAGAGGTGACAGCAGTAACACCATATTACCTATGTGGGAGGTAACATCCTTAATCAAAAGAGGAAGAAGGATCTAAACCCTAGGGGTAGCAAACTCTGAACCTATTGCTAGAAACACAAATAAGATAACATCAGTGGCATTTGTAACATTAAAGAACATAAACATGTCAGAAACCCACACAAAGATTCCTTCAAAACAATACACACCACCTAGACACTCCCATATTGCAGCATCAATAAGAAGTCCAAACCACCTCAAACATATGAGGAAGTTTGTGAAACCAGAGATTTTCTACCAGGCTAGTCCCTGAGATTGTGGGCCTGAACTATGAGAACAAGCTTGAAAAGCTAAATATTAAAACACATGAGGCACAAAGAAGACAATATTTCAAAAAATACTTTCAGCATAAATAGGTTGAGCAAGTGGAATGCCTAAGGAGGAGAGACAGTGGAAGGTAACTTCACACAC
This sequence comes from Cherax quadricarinatus, assembly GCF_038502225.1. Classification (NCBI taxonomy): domain Eukaryota; kingdom Metazoa; phylum Arthropoda; class Malacostraca; order Decapoda; family Parastacidae; genus Cherax; species Cherax quadricarinatus. Next base: position 34,923,094 of record NC_091309.1, on the reverse strand, counting down.
GAGTTAAAAAATAAATAGGAAAAATCCACAAGTCTGTAATCTTGTGCAGACAAGGTCAGTATGTGTCAGGGAATTAGCCCTTGGGTAATAAAGAACACTGGAAATTAACCAAGAAACTGGATGATTAACTTTAAAGCAAGAAGATTTCAAAAAAGTATTACTGCAAAAATAATTATAACTTGAGTTTATCCTGTAGTAGCTGCCTATAGCAAATACCTAGACTGTGCAGTTTATTCCCCTGAAATTATCTTTCACAAAGTATCTGTGTACAAGAGACTTCATGATGAAGTGGTGCCAGAAATTAACATACAGTTGCAACAAAAATCTACGATTATTAAACTGGTTAGAGAACAAGACCAATCTTTATTTATGGTCTTCCTCAAAAGGTCAGAGAAATTATGTTACTCCTTCAACTGTCCAAACGTAGATCCACGTTTTTGCGCGCAGCGCTCCAAGCTTGATTTTCTCCATAAGAAAGCAAGTAAAAAATGTAGATCTACTGGAGTGCTATGAGAGCGAACGTAGATTTACGTTCGGACAGTTTAAGGGTTAATTGATGAGATAGAGAGCAGAATTCTAAATACAGATCTTGTAAATAGTTTAATGAAAATATTACAATAGTTACTAATGAATTTCTGTAGTTACATCCTTGATACGTTGACTTAAGGGGAATGGCAAAAATGCCAGCCTGGAGATAAAAAGAAAAAAAAAAGTAGTGAAGTTTCAAGGTGTATTTACAGAAAAGCACACCCTAGATGAAGCAGACTTTAATCCCCAACCAGTTGAAATGAAGCATATTGAAATGATATTATACTAAAGAAGCCACAAACAGATAAAGAGAGATGGGGTAGACTAACAAGTAATATTTTAAAACCCCTGGAAGAAGACATTAGAGAAAATAGATAATACACTTTGAGAGCAAAAACCTTCTGTCAAACAGTTTGATTTCTAATGAAGACAACTCTTGAACAATATATTACATCTATTAAGCTACTCTCTTAAATCACAGATACTCTTGAAATAATGAATGAGTAAATTGTAGCTATTTAGAATTCCATAAAACTTTTGATAGAAATGAATATGAAAGATTAATCTGGAAATAAAACATGGGAAAGAAAGGTAAATCATTACATGAGAGATTTTTGAAAGGAAATTGTAGTGCCCTCATGGAAGAATGTCACCAGTAGAGTCCACATGAATCAGTATTTGCCCTGGTAATGTTTCTAATTGGTGTAAATGCTTTACTGGGAAGTAAAGAAAACTACAGTATATGAATATGATTGCAGGTGATGCAAAAATCCCATGTATAGAAGAAATGGGGAAAATCTGAGAAATTTCCTGGGAAATTACCTGGATGTCCACTAAATTCAACTGTGTAAAGTCTTAGTTGTGACTGTGGCAGTTTTTTTCACCAAAGATTTTCCAAGACAACTGCTGTCTGGATACTCTACCAAATATTTTATCCAATCTCCTTTGTTACATGAAATACTAGTATTTTTGGAGTCTATATCCATGATTTTGCATGAGAAAGTCAATAAAACCTTCAGAAATACAATAAGACATATCATTATCTACATAAACCTTATAGGGCCACAATTTTATTCATATTAAACACTGGATTTATCATAGCTGAAGGGGGTGGGAGAGTTTGAGTGGAGAGAAACAAATGGGATTAGGTCAGGTTTCAAATAGAGTTAGAGCTAAAGAAGGAGTGGCAATAATATTGAAGGATAAGATATGGCAAAAAAAGATGGAGTATAAATGTATTAATTCAAGGATTATGTGGAGTAAAATAAAGGTTGGATGTGAAAAGTGGGTTATAGTAAGCATATATGCACCTGGAGAAGAGAGAAGTGTAGAGGAGAGAGAGAGATTTTGGGAAATGTTGAATGCGTGGGAAGTTTTGAACCAAGTGTGAGAGTACTTGTGGTTGGGGATTTCAATGCTAAAGTGGGTAAAAATATTGTGGAGGGAGTAGTAGGTAAATTTTGGGTGTCAGGGGTAAATGAAAATGGGGAGCCTTTAATTGAGCTATGTGTAGAAAGAGGTTTGGTAATAAGTAATACATATTTTATGAAAATGAGGATAAATAAATATACAAGGTATGATATAGCACATAATGAAAGTAGTTTGTTTGCTTGTATTGGTGGATAAAAGGTTGATGGGTAGGCTCCAGGATGTACATGTTTATAGAGGGGCAACTGATATATCGGATCATTATTTAGTTGTAGCTACAGTTAGAGTAAGAGGTAGATAGGACAAGAGGAAAATGGCAACAACAAGTAAGAGAGAGGTGAAAGTGTATAAACTAAGAGAGGAAGAAGTTCGGGCGAGATATAGGCAGCTATTGGCAGAAAGGTGGGCTAGTGCAAGTATGAGTAGTGGGGGGGTTGAAGAGGGTTGGAATAGTTTTAAAAATGCAGTATTAGAATGTGGGGCAGAAGTTTGTGGTTATAGGAGGGTGAGTGCAGGAGGAAAGAGGAGTGATTGGTGGAATGCTAAAGTAAAGGATGTGACAAAAGAGAAAAGTAGCTTATGAGAGGTTTTTACAAAGCAGAAGTGTTATAAGAAGAGCAGAGTATATGGAGAGTAAAAGAAAGGTGAAGAAAGTGGTGAGAGAGTGCAAAAGGAGAGCAGATGATAGAGTGGGAGAGGCGCTGTCAAGAAATTTGAATGAAAATAAGAAAAAATTTGGGGTGAGCTAAACAAGTTAAGAAAGCCTAGGAAATGAATGGATTTGTCAGTTAAAAACAGAGTAGGGGAGTTAGTAGATAGGGATATGGTGTATTGGGTAGATGGTGGGAATATTTTGAGGAACTTTTAAATGTCGACGATGAAAGGGAGGTGGTAATTTCAAGTATTGGCCAGTGAGGTATACCATCTTTTAGGAGCGAAGAAGAGCAGGATGTGAGTGTGGGGGAGGTGCGTGAGGCATTATGTAGAAAGAATGGGGGTAAAGCAGCTGGAACTGAAAGGGAGGCAGTAATTTCATGCACTGGCCAGGGAGGTATACCATCTTTTAGGAGTGAAGAAGAGCAGGATGTGAGTGTAGGGGAGGTGCATGAGGCATTACGTAGAATGAAAGGGGGTACAACAGCTGGAACTGACGGGATCATGACAGAAATCTTAAAAGCAGGGGAGGATATAGTGTTAGAGTGACTGGTATTTTTATTTAATACATATATGAAAGAGGGGAAGGTACCTAGGGATTGGCAGAGAGCATGTATAGTTCCTTTATATAAAGGGAAGGGGGACAAAAGAGATTGTAAAAATTATAGAGGAATTAGTTTACTGAGTATACCAGGAAAAGTGTATGGTAGGGTTATTATTGAAAGAATTAGAGGTAAGACAGAATGTAGGATTGCAGATGAGCAAGGAGGTTTTAGAGCGGGTAGGGGATGTGTAGATCAAGTGTTTACATTGAAGAATATATGTGAACAGTATTTAGATAAAGGTAGGGAAGTTTTCATTGCATTTATGGATTTAGAAAAGGCATATGATAGAGTGGATAGGGAAGCAGTCTGGTAGATGTTGCAAGCATATGGAATAGGTAGTAAGTTACAAAATGTTGGAAAGAGTTTTTATGAGGACAGTGAGGGTCAGATTAGGGTGTGTAGAAGAGAGGGAGACTTCTCGGTAAAAGTAGGTCTTAGACAGGGATGTGTAATGTCAAAATGGTTGTTTAATATATTTATAGATGGGTTGTAAAAGAAGTAAATGCTAGGGTGTTGGGGAGAGGGGTGGGATTAAATTATGGGGAATCAAATACAAAATGGGAATTGAAACAGTTACTTTTTGATGATGATACTGTACTTATGGGAGATTCTAAAGAAGAGTTGCAAAGGTTAGTGGATGAGTTTGGGAAAGTGTGTAAAGGTAGAAAGTTGAAAGTGAACATAGAAAAGAGTAAGGTGATAAGGGTATTAAATGATTCAGATAAAGAAAAATTGGATATCAAATTGGAGAGGAGGGGTATGGAAGAAGTGAATGTTTTCAGATATTTGGGAGTTGACATGTCAGTGGATGGATTTATGAAGGATGAGGTTAACCATAGAACTGATGAAGGAAAAAAGGTGAGTGGTGCATTGAGGTATATGTGGAGACAAAAAACGTTATCTATGGAGGCAAAGAAGGGAATGTATGAAAGTATTAGTACCAACACTCTTATATGGGTGTGAAGCTTGGGTGGTAAATGCAGCAGTGAGGAGACGGTTGGAGGCAGTGGAGATGTCCTGTTTAAGGGCAATGTGTGGTGTAAATATTATGCAGAAAATTCGGAGTGTGGAAATTAGGAAAAGGTGTGGAGTTAATAAAAGTATTAGTTAGAGGGCAGAAGAGGGGTTGTTGAGGTGGTTTGGTCATTTAGAGAGAATGGATCAAAGTAGAATGACATGGAAAGCATATAAATCTATAGGGGAAGGAAGGCGGGGTAGGGGTCGTCCTCGAAAGGGTTGGAGAGAGGGGGTAAAGGAGGTTTTGTGGGCAAGGGGCTTGGACTTCCAGCAAGCGTGCGTGAGCGTGTTAGATAGGAGGGGTTTGGGATATTGGCAGTTTGGAGGGATATGTTGTGTATCTTTATATGTGTATGCTTCTAGACTGTTGTATTCTGAGCACCTCTGCAAAAACAGTGATAATGTGCGAGTGTGGTGAAAGTGTTGAATGATGACGAAAGTATTTTCTTTTTGGGGATTTTCTTTCTTTTTTGGGTCACCCTGCCTCGGTGGGAGACGGCCGACTTGTTGAAAAAAAAAAAAAAAAAAAAATAAATATATATATATATATATATATATATATATATATATATATATATATATATATATATATATATATATACAGTGGACCCCCGGTTAACGAACTTTTTTCATTCCAGTAGTATGTTCAGGTGCCAGTACTGACCGATTTTTTTCCCATAAGGAATATTGTGAAGTAGATTAGTCCATTTCAGACCCCCAAAGATACACGTACAAACGCACTTACATAAATACACTTACATAATTGGTCGCATTTGGAGGTGATCGTTAAGCGGGGGTCCACTGTATATATATATATATATAATTTTTTTTTTTTTTTTCAACAAGTCGGTCGTCTCCCACCGGGGCAGGGTGACCCAAAAAAAAGAAAGAAAATCCCCAAAAAGAAAATACTTTCATCATCATTCAACACTTTCACCACACTCACACATTATCACTGCTTTTGCAGAGGTGCTCAGAATACAACAGTTTAGAAGCATATACGTATAGAGATACACAACATATCCCTCCAAACTGCCAATATCCCAAACCCCTCCTTTAAAGTGCAGGCATTGTACTTCCCATTTCCAGGACTCAAGTCCGACTATATGAAAATAACCGGTTTCCCTGAATCCCTTCACTAAATATTACCCTGCTCACACTCCAACAGATCGTCAGGTCCCAAGTATCATTCGTCTCCATTCACTCCTAACACGCTCATGCACACTGGCCGATTCCCACCAAGGCAGGGTGGCCCGAAAAAGAAAAACTTTCACCATTATTCACTCCATCACTGTCTTGCCAGAAGGGTGCTTTACACTACAGTTTTTAAACTGCAACATTAACACCCCTCCTTCAGAGTGCAGGCACTGTACTTCCCATCTCCAGGACTCAAGTCCGGCCTGCCGGTTTCCCTGAACCCCTTCATAAATGTTACTTTGCTCACACTCCAACAGCACGTCAAGTATTAAAAACCATTTGTCTCCATTCACTCCTATCAAACACGCTCACCCATGCCTGCTGGAAGTCCAAGCCCCTCGCACACAAAACCTCCTTTACCCCCTCTCTCCAACCTTTCCTAGGCCGACCCCCTACCCCGCCTTCCTTCCACTACAGACTGATACACTCTTGAAGTCATTCTGTTTCGCTCCATTCTCCCTACATGTCCAAACCACCTCAACAACCCTTCCTCAGCCCTCTGGACAACAGTTTTGGTAATCCCGCACCTCCTCCTAACTTCCAAACTACGAATTCTCTGCATTATATTCACACCACACATTGCTCTCAGACATGACATCTCCACTGCCTCCAGCCTTCTCCTCGCTGCAACATTCATCACCCATGCTTCACACCCATATAAGAGCGTTGGTAAAACTATACTCTCATACATTCCCCTCTATGCCTCCAAGGACAAAGTTCTTTGTCTCCACAGACTCCTAAGTGCACCACTCACTCTTTTCCCCTCATCAATTCTATGATTCACCTCATCTTTCATAGACCCATCCGCTGACACGTCCACTCCCAAATATCTGAATACATTCACCTCCTCCATAATAAATAAATAAATAAATAAATATAAATATATATATATATATATATATATATATATATATATATATATATATATATATATATATATATATATATATATATATATATGCAAAATCAGTGATTATGTGTGAGTGTGGTGAAAGTGTTGAATGATGATGAACGTATTTACTTTTTGGGCATTTACTGGCATGTTTGGGGCACCCTGCCTCGGTGGGAGACGGCCGACTTGTTGAAAAAAAAAACAAATATATATATGTATGTATATATTTATGTATGTATGTATGTATGTATGTATGTATGTATGTATGTATGTAAGGAGGGGTGGAGATATGTTGCAGTTTTTGAACTGAAGTGTCAGCATGCCTCTGACAAGACAGTGATAAAGATGTTTCTTCATCTCTGGGTCACCTTGTCTCAGTGGGAAATGGCCAATGTGTTAATAAAAAAAAGTATAACGTCCTAAAATGGTAAAATGCCAACGATTTCTATTGCATTGACAATGTCTTTTATGGGTACTATAAAAGATGCAGGTGCCACAACGTAGGTTTATTTTGCTCACCAACTGTATGTGCTCATCCTGTTTTGGGCAAACATACACTCACACAATTCTTCCAACAGATTTAAATGAAGAAGAACTATGAATTTTCCCTATAAAAAACATAACTGCATAAATATTTTACCCTCAAAGCCTTCACCTCCCAAAATGAGAATTTTGACTGAATATCATCAGATTAAAATTGTCGTGATTTATGACAATTGTACCTTAACCCTTAAACGGTCCAAACGTATATATACATTCTCTTGCGTAGCGCCCCAAACGTACATATACATTTTCTTTGTCATTCATTCACCATTGCCACGATAAGCCTGAGTCACCTAGACATGAGAGAATCGGTGTGTGCACTCACTGTGCACCATATGAAAAAAATTGTGGATGCCTGGGTACCATATGCTCTTTTTTCCTATTAAAAAAAAAAAAAAAAAAAAAAAAAAAAAAAAAAAAAAAAAAAAAAAAAAAAAAAAAAAAAAAAATTCGGGGCTCTACGCGAGAGAACGTATATATACGTTTGGATCATTTAACCCTTAAACTGTCCAAACAAATTTACGTTCACATGTGTAGTGCTTCAAAAGTAGATCTACGTTTTTTTTACATACAGTGGACCCCCGCATAGCGAACGCCTTGCATAGCGAACAATCCGCATAGCGAACGCTTTGTTCGCTAAAATTTTGCCCCGCATAGTGGACAAAAACCCGCTCAGCGACCTTCGTCCGAGACGCGTCCAATGTGCGCCCTCAGCCAGCCTCACATGTGCCGCCCGTCCCATTGTTTACCAGCCAGCCTCCGCGGTAACATTCAAGCATACACTCGGAATATTTCGTATTATTACAGTGTTTTCGGTGCTGTTTGTGGAAAATAAGTGACCATGGGCCCCAAGAAAGCTTCTAGTGCCAACCCTACACCTCAAAGGGTAAGAATACCCATTGAAATGAAGAAAGAGATCATTGATAAGTATGAAAGTGGAGTACGTATCACCGACCTGGTCAGGTTGTACAAGAAACCAAAATCAACCATCGCTTCTATTGTGGGCAAGAAAACGGCAATCAAGGAAGCTGTTGTTGCCAAAGGTTTAACTGTGTTTTCGAAACAAAGATCGCAAGTGATGGAAGATGTTGAGAGACTCTTATTGGTGTGGATAAATGAAAAACAGCTAGCAGGAGATAGCGTCTCTCAAGCGATCATATGTGAAAAGGCTAGGAAGTTGCATGACGATTTAATTAAAAAAATGCCTGCAACTAGTGATGATGTGAGTGAATTTAAGGCCAGCAAAGGTTGGTTTGAGAGATTTAAGAAGCGTAGTGGCATCCATAGTGTGATACGGCATGGTGAGGCTGCCAGTTCGGACCACAAAGCGGCTGAAAAATATGTGCATGAATTCAAGGAGTACATAGAAACTGAAGGACTGGAACCTGAACAAGTGTTTAATTGTGATGAAACAGGCCTGTTCTGGAAGAAAATGCCAAGCAGGACCTACATTACTCAGGAGGAAAAGGCACTCCCAGGACATAAGCCTATGAAAGACAGGCTTACTTTGTTGATGTGTGCCAATGCTAGTGGTGATTGCAAAGTTAAGCCTTTATTAGTGTATCACTCTGAAACTCCCAGAGCGTTCAGGCAAAAGAATGTCCTCAAGGATAATTTGTGTGTGCTGTGGAGGGCAAACAGTAAGGCATGGGTCACTAGGGAATTTTTCTATAACTGGTTACACCATGCATTTGCCCCCAATGTGAAAGATTACCTAACTGAAAAGAAATTAGACCTTAAGTGCCTCCTGGTGTTAGACAATGCCCCTGGTCATCCTACAGACGTGGCAGAGCGACTTTATGGGGACATGAGCTTCATTAAGGTGAAGTTTTTGCCTCCTAATACCACTCCTCTCCTGCAGCCCATGGACCAGCAGGTCATTTCCAACTTCAAGAAACTGTACACAAAAGCTCTGTTTCAAAAGTGCTTTGAAGTGACCACAGACACTCGATTGACTCTAAAAGAGTTTTGGAAGGATCACTTTAATATCCTCAATTGTGTAAACCTTATAGGTAAGGCTTGGGAGGGAGTGACTAAGAGAACCTTGAACTCTGCTTGGAAGAAACTGTGGCCAGAATGTGTAGACAAAAGGGATTTTGAAGGGTTTGAGGCTAACCCTGAGAGGAGTAGTATACCAGTTGAGGAATCAATTGTGGAATTGGGGAAGTCCTTGGGGTTGGAGGTTAGTGGGGAGGATGTGGAAGAGTTGGTGGAGGAGGACAATGAAGAACTAACCACTGATGAGCTGATAGATCAACTTCAAGAGCAAGAGGCCAGACCTGGGGAAACTGGTTCAAAGGAGGGGAGAGAGAAATTGAAGGAATTGCCTACTTCAAAGATTAAGGAAATGTGTGCAAAATGGCTTGAAGTGCAAACCTTTTTTGATGAAAATCACCCTCACACAGCTATTGCAAGCCGTGCTGGTGACTGTTACAATGACACTGTTGTGAACCACTTTAGACAAATCATAAAGGAACGAGAGGTACAGGCCACTATGGACAGATATGTTGTGCGAAAGAAGTCCAGTGACTCTGAAGCTGGTCCTAGTGGCATTAAAAGAAGAAGGGAAGTAACCCCAGAAAAGGACTTGCTACCTCAAGTCCTAATGGAAGGGGATTCCCCTTCTAAACACTAACACTCTCTCTCCCCTCCTCCCATCCCATCAATCATCACCAGATCTTCAATAAAAGTAAGTGTCATGTAATTGTGCATGCCTTTTTCAGTTTGTGTGTACTAAAATTAACATTTTTTTGTGGTAAAAAAAATTTTTTTTCATACTTTTGGGTGTCTTGCACGGATTAATTTTATTTCCATTATTTCTTATGGGGAAAATTAATTCGCATAGCGAACATTTCGCATAACGACCAGCCCTCTTGCACGGATTAAGTTCGCTATGCGGGGGTCCACTGTATTTTCAAATGTAACAAAAAAAAAGTAGATCAAAGTTTTTTTACACATTTTCAAATGTAAAAAAAAAGAAAAGAAGATCTACTTTTTTTACATACTTTCAAATGTTGAAAAAACGTAGATCTACGTTTGGACAGTTTAAGGGTTAAGGGTTAAGTGATGTAAAATGTATCACCCATACAATATGTGGAGTAATACAGAATTCAAACTAAACACATTCCTTTTACAAGAATCATTAACATTATCTAACATTATCATAATATCAGTTCTGATACTACGTGACTTACTAAAGAAATTTCTTGCATTTCCATTTTGCTTACTTCATTCTTTAAGCCTGAAAACACATTTTATGATTACCCAAAAAGCAGTCATGACAATAAGGACTGATGTGTTGATTTGTCTTAATTTTCTATTAACACATCGGCCATTTCTCACCGAGGCAGTGTGACCCGAAAAGAAGAAACACTTTCATCATCACTCACTCCATCGCTGTCTTAACAGAGGCGTGTCTACACTGCATTCAAAAACTGCAACATATCTCCTCCTCCTCCTGAGTGCAGGCACTGTACTTCACACCTCCATGAAAATTAGAATGCTTTGCATTTATGTTAACAAAGTCACATATTTTTGTTTCTGTGATGGTTTAACTGAACTCCCTATGTTTCAAAAATATGGGCAAAAAATCTCAAAATTCAACATCTGAACTTTAATACAGCAAAAGAAGGAGAGTTCAGCTTGCTTGGTAAATAGAATTACAACCATATTTTATCTATACTGACATATTGGACTGTATTTCTAAAAGTTTCACCGACCTTCTCATGCTGAAGAACACCTTTATACTTTGTGCCATGATGGAGATACGATAAATATTTGGTAGAGTAAGTGGAAGGTGACCATATAGAAATTTATATGCTGACATTTAATGTTCCTGTACTACATGTAGACTTGGATAAATTGATGAAACAGTGACTGATGGACTGTAGATTTTAAGGCACAGGGTGTCCTTAAAGTCTGGACTCATAGTCAATATAGGCATTTTTATCATAGTCAACATAGGCATTTTTACTCAACGTAAACTAAACACATTTAAAATGTGTTTTTACATATTTCAGAATTTAAAATACCCTGATGATCCCTATGTAGTCTAGATCTATCACCACTAAACTTTTTCCATAGGGATACTCAAAATCTGTGGTTACCTGTGATATACCTATCACATACATACATACATGTAGACTTTGATATACTGATGATATGGCGTGAGTGATAGATTGTGGAACAGGGTGCACTAAAAGTCTGGACCCATAGTAAACATAGACAACATACTCTTAAAGTTAATCAAACACATTAATATTCTTGGTTTTATAGTTTTCACAACTTGAAACACCCTGATGGCCTCCATGTTGTCCAGATCTATCACCACTAAACTTATTCCAAAAGGGATACCCAAAATCTGTGGTTACCTGTAATGTGTCTGTGTCCATTTTTGAAGATTCTTCTAGACTTCTACTCTCCTGCAGCCTAGTCTGGGGCCAGACATCCTTGTTGGTTTGCTTGGTCAACCAGGCTGCTACTGCTGCTAACAGTTCTCAGGCACTTTTTTTGCAGGTAGCTTGCAGGATTCTCTTGAGAAACTGTCCTTTTTCCAAAAATATTCTAATATCTGCTGGAAGAAGGTTGAAGAGTTGTAGACCATGGGTGCTGGCACAGAGTTCTCTAACTGTGCTCAATGTGTCCCTGCATTTCGATGGGTTTATTCAATGCTTCCACCTATGTCTCTTACTTCACTAAGTTGTTATGGTAGTGTGCAGAATGAAAACCCGTCTCTCAAGTATTTTCCATGTATATATTATCAGGCCTCTCTCTTCTTTGCTCCTGAGAGTACATTCCAAGTTCTTTGATGCATTCCCAGTAGTTCAGATGCACTGTGACGCTGAAGGAAAGCATTCAGACTGCATGCTCTCAGATCAGCGTTTCCAGCTTAAGAAACATTAAAAAAACATTTGCACAAGAATTAATATGTGTATAACTGGAACAGATTTCAGTTTGAATAAATTATAGTATGTGTAAATTGTGTATTTTTGCTATTGGTCAAGACTTCTGGGCACCCTGTTGGTAAGTGCATTATAATGGAAATAGTAACAGGTCACATGAAGAATATAAACTGATAAAATATTTATAATATGTGAGAGAGATGAAGGAATCAGAGTAATTAAAAACTAAAGATCGTTACTGAATGGCAAACACAACAGTGAGAAACTCATATGATACAATGACAAAATAAAAAATGGCATTCAGATATATGGATAGTACAATGCTAAAAAAAAATTACATTTGCCAAAATTTAAATTTGGAGCAGCAGTGTGATGTCCACATCTACAAGAAAAAAAAAAAAAGATAAAACAAATTAAAGATGTTAGAAAATGCCTCTTAGAACTAAATTAAATACAACAAAACTGAAAATACAATACATACTTTCATTAGCTGTGAAGAGGAATAACACATAAGTTCAGAAAACAGATAAAGATTTTAGCACCTTTAACAGGGACATGTAGCCACAACTATAAATCAACATAGTGCTAAAAAAGATGCTAGAAAGTTTTTTCTTCAAAGCGCAGAAGAATGCTGAAATGGCATCCAGAAAGTGGTAGTGTACATTTCAACACATTACAACAAATGGGAACTTATACTAATGTGCTTCGCATGAGGTCAGTGGGTAGTTCTCCGAGGTCAGTAGTCATGAGAGTTTGTACTTGTCCTGAGCTGTTCTGGGAGATTAGTATGGGGTAATACAGCACCATGACTTTCTTCTGTAGTAATGAGTGTGAGGTGGTTGGTGTTAGTGAATGGAAACCAGCAGTGAGGAGCAGATTGGAGTTTCCAGTAAAGGAAGAAACATCAAATTAAGAAAGGTTAAAAAAGCAGATTTGAAGGACAAGTGTACTTAACGGTTGGTGAGGATAAAGGTGTCACTAACTCCTCTGTTACTAAAGGTAGAACTATTGTTGTGGTTGGCGACTCGGGTAAAATATACTGACCAAGCCTTCTGTAACAGAGATGAGACGAGACAGAGGGTGTTTCCTAGAGCTGGTGTTGGCGACAGTCAACAGGTTAGATAATACATCAGGTAATGGGAACAAGTCCATCATCTGCCTCAGTTCTGGTGGGAATAGTATTGGGAAAGGCAGGAGACAGGAGCTGTTAGGTAAGTACAGGAGAGCTATAGATTTAATTAGGGCTAATTGTGTGTACCATATTATTTTGCCTAAAAGAGGAGTGGGCAATGAATGGATATCTAGGGCAATTAGTGTAAAGTGCTGGCTAGACAGATACAGCAAAGAACTTGCAATCCCATTCACTGACAACTGGGACAATTTCTATAACACTACTTGGGAGTTTGTTCCATTTATCCACAGCTGTATTACCAAACCAATGCTTTCCTATATCCCCTCTCAATCTAAATTTTTCCAGCTTGAACCCACTGTCATGAGTCCTGTCTTGGTTAGATATTTATAGCACGTTATTTACATACATTTTATTTATTCCTATTTTCCATTTATACACCTTAAACATATTCCCCCTAATTCTACGCCTTTCTAGAGAGTGTAGATTCAGTGCTTTCAGTCTACCCTCACAGGAAAGATTTCTGATACATGGAATCAACTCTGTCATACTTCTATGTTCTCAAGCACATTGATGACCATTCTGTAAGACAGTGACCAGAACTATGCAGTACGTATAATCTAAATGAGACTTAACCAACAATATATAGAGTTGAAGTATAACCTGAGTACCCCTGTTATTTTTACTTCTTGATATGAAACCAAGAATTATATCTGCTTTATTGGCATCACTTTTGCACTGTTGTCTTGGCTTTAACCCTTTGAGGGAAGAGACCCTCGATCCTTAACCCTTTCAGGGTCCGTGCCGTAGATCTACGGCTCTATGTTGAGGGTCCAAACTGTAGATCTATGCCATGAGCTCAGCTCACTCTGATAAGCTGTGAGTGGTAAATTTGGGCTTAGATATGAGAGAATACATCTATGTGGCATGTGTGCACCACATAAAACAAATCTGCAGCACACAGTGGTGGGTCTAATATACGTTCACATATGTGCTGATATTATTTACACAATTATTACAATATTGCATGACAGTAAATCTTCTATTTTTTGGTCTGAATAAAAATTCATTATGTGAATTAAAAATCAAAATGGAATTCATTTGTAAAGTCTGAAAACATAACTAATGAACAGAGGAAATGTTAGTTTAGTGCCAGGAATGCCTGCACTGTTTATTCTGGACCCTATTTTGAAATTGGAATATTTTTAACTTTGCACTAAATTGGCCAAATTACCAATTTCCAATCACTTTATTTTGTAGTTGAAACAGTTGACTTGATGATTTCTTGTGCTCAATCAATAGAATAGAAGTAATACTAGTGAAATAGCTAAGAATTTGGTCGACTGGAATAAGGTAATTGGCCTAAAATGGGAGTCAAAGTCAGCAGAATCACCGATGCGTAAATATCGCTGACACATCAAAATTTGCGAGAGCATAATTGTCAATTTTCCATCAAATTTCGCACTTTTTTGTTTTATTACCTTCAGAAAAAGATTCTCTACAGTTTCATAAGAAAAAATAACAAAATTAGTTTTTGAAAATTCTTGGACCCTGGTGTGCACTTTGAAATTTGGCCTCTGGACCCTGAAAGGGTTAACTCCCACTCAGGGTCGGAAAAAAAAAAATTGAAAGCAATACTTACCGAGATATAGAGGAGTGAAATTGACAAAGTGAACCGCTTACAGCAACAAAGCCAACTGCTGGTCACTCGGTAATCGTATATTTTCTTTTTTTCTACTTTTTTTTTTAACATTTTACTTTTTCAAGTAACTTTTATGGCTTGTGAGACCAATATAAGGTAAACTGTATGTAGTATATTTACTCATTGTATGCTACACAATAACCGCACATAGTTGTCATTATACTGTTTACAAAACATGCTTACACAAACCAACAATAAAAAATGTTGTTTATTACTATTTTTCTATGTATATATACACATATAGTGTCACTGGACATGTTCCTAGAAATGCTGCAGCTTTTGGAACTCTTCAAAACATGGTGCCATGCACAGTGGTGTTTTACACTCCTCACACATAAAACAAGTGTCTTCATGTTTTTGTGGGCATTGTTTTGTATGTGCACAGACAAAACACCCCTTCTGAGCAGTTTTCTTCGTAGTAGACGGCAGTTGTATTAGGTAGTGATCACTAGGCCTCAGATGAGAGGGTAGTTGTTGATCAGTTCATAGGTGGTTGTCTGTTGCAGGTGTTGTTGCTTGGTACTTGAATAATATTTGTCTGATGACAGACAAACAAAATTGGTCATATGGTGGTTTGTTTCTGGTCTTCATATACATATTATAAGCATTGAGCATGGAAATATCCAGAAGATAAAAAAAGTTTTATGTACCCCTTATAACTCTTGCAAACACAATCAGCAAACCCAATTTGCATGTCACATTTGTCCACTGAGTGCATATTGAGGGTGTAGTCCATCATAACTGCAGGTTTTAGAATGGGTTCATTGGTCTCTCTATTCTCCCTGCCAGTGTCTGTCATTTCATTTCAGTGAACTGATGTCAACAGTGTGACATCTCATTTGTAATGCCACTGAAATACCATGATGTCATTGGCAGCAAATGCCTGCACCTCACCTCTGCGAGTGCCAAACTTGAACCTAGGCATATGCTTACGATTTGCAAGCACTGTACCGCACACATCTGTCATGTTCGCTCACAAAAAAATCACTGAGTGAGGGGCTTGTGTACCAGTTATCAGTATATAATGTATGCCCCTTACCAAGATATGGTTCCATCATTGTTCTGACCACATCACCAGAGAAACCCAATAACTTCCTGCTATCTTGCAATGTATTACTTCCAGTGTACACAATAATATTCAATACATGACCACTGTAGCAATCACAAAGTACAAACAACTTTATACTGCTTGAACGACAGTCTACCTTTGAACAAAATCAAAGACTCATCAATAACAAGCTTCCTGAAGGGATAAAAATACATAGAGAATTTCTGTTTCAGATACATGAACACATTCCTAATCTTATATAACCTGTCATTTCTGTCAGGCTTGGTTTTGTCTGAGAAGTGTAGCATACGTAATCGTAGCACAAATCGATTCACTGGTATTATATCACTGAAAGCTGGGATTGCAATCAGGCAGTCTGTTTACAATTATGATTTGGTACTGTGCTTATACATGTGTGTCATAAGCATTATTGTGGCAAAGAAAAGATACATTTCAGCCACAGTTGTCTCCTTCCACTGGTGTAGGCGTGATCTTGGTGAAAGAACTGTGTTTGTCATGGTGTAATCGAAATACCTGTTACTTTCCCTGACAATAATTTCCATGAGGGGTTCATCAAAGAATAACTTGAAACATTCCAGTTCAGTGGCATTGTTCCCAAACGTACAAGATGGCCGTATTCCACTTTGACTTTCATCAAAGTGATGAGGACTGGGAACAAAATTGGCACCTTCCTGCCATTCACAGATGTGGTCTGCTGGTGGGTACTGGATATTGACAGGTGGTTGTGGTTGTGGAGGTTGTGGAGGTTGTGGTTGTGCAGGTTGGTGTGGTTGTGCAGGTTGGTGTGGTGGGTGGGTGGGTGGGTGTGGGTGGGCTTTGTTGTAGCTCAGCTGACTCAACGACGTGGGTACCAGCATGGGGTGCTGCTGGAACCTCATGGCGCATGGCACCAACACCATCTGATGACACATGCACATTATCCATTCCAACTGTAACAATGTCATCTTCATTTTCACTATCTGTTCCTAGTGTACGGCCACAGGATGTACTCCTTTCCTTTGGAACAGCAGATGGCACACTACCAGAGTGCATGCAGCATCGTATATACTGTACTGACGCTTCACTGGAGAATATTCCACTTCACTCTCACTACTGGAGCTGTTTTCAAGAGCTTGGATATCATATTCACTATCATTATCATCACCACTCCTCACATCCGAGTACTGGACATGGGAAAATACGAGTTTCCTCTTTCGTTCTGGTACAACTGAATGTGAATAAGATGGCCCAGCACCAGAGGTGGAAAGTTGAGGGTCATCTGGGTTTTCATCACTATTACCGGTATTATGTTCATTACTTTCAGTAACAAACTCCTCAAAACCATGAAATTCATCTTCACTGACACATCCATCTGTGTTAGAACTATCACTTGGGAACAAAAGAGTCCCAATTCGCAGGGGAGTGAGGAGTTCCATACCGTGAGGCATGGTAAACAAGGCATACTGAAATGGCGTTCCCACAATGCAATGCGGGTGCCCCGATTTTTTTTCCTACTGCACACACTGACCACGCAGACCCATTCCCTCGCATGCAGGCCTACCGGCTTTCTCCCATTCGATCTGAAGGCGCTAGAATTTTGGAATGTAAGTACGGGACCAAGCCCGAATGTTAAGCCATACATGTACAGGACCGACCCTGAAAGGGTTAAATTACTGCTAACCAGACCTAAATCTTTTTCACATTCAGAATGATTAAGATCTACATTATTTAGTTTATAAGTTCAACAGTTATTTTCTATTCAAAGACTTAGAACTTAGCATTTGTCTACATTAAATTGCATCTGCCACTTTTCCAATCACTGTATCGATCAATTCAGATCTCCCTGTAGAGCTCTAGTGTCCTTATCAATAATAATTCAATAGCCTATTTTAGTGTCATTGGCAAACTTGCTTACAACGCTATTTACTCCCAGAGAATAGAGAAGAGAGAAGATCCCACAGGAGTCAGTTTTAGGCCCATTATTATTTATAATATACAGTGCTAGTCACACATTATGCTGCCCCTCCCCCACACATGGACCAAAACACAAACACACACCACAAAAGATTATAATATATATACATTTGCACACTTACTGTGTGTTTTAATACTTGGTGCTGCATCCTTTACGCTTAATCATGTCCTTCAGCCATGTAGGAAGACTCTCACACAAATTCTTGAGGGTTTGGGGAGGTATATTATTCCATGCCTCATGTACAGCAGCCTCTAGCCACAGGATGGAACTGATATCCTTGCCCAGTAAACTTTGTTTCACTACTGACCAGAGGTTCTCAATAGGGTTTAGGTCTGTGGAATTGCCTGGCCAATCATTAAAGAACCCCACTTCACAGTCCTTAAGCCAATGAACTACAGATTTCGTGGTATGACATGATGCACCGTCCTGCATAAAAACCGTAGCCCCACACTTGTCAGATGCCTCAGGTATAATGTCGCACAATAACTCTAGGTAATTATACTAGTTCATATACTGGATTTTAGGAAGCATAAAGAGTTCAGCAACACTCTGAGGACTGAAATACCCCCAAACCATGAGTGAGTCTGGGTGTTAGGTGGTCCCACAGGTGTAGCATGGGCTAGTGGGTCACTACCTCTGGGCTGGTACACATATCCCCCATGGTTACAGGTGATGGTGAAGGTTGCTTCATCACTCCAAAGTACTTCAAACCACTGTTGAGGATTCCAGTAAGATATTTCTTTGCATAATCCAGCCTGTTTCTTCTGTGGCTTGGAGAGGATTGGTTTCTTAACCTGGCGGTGACTACTGTAGCCCAGTTCTAGCATACATTTGTTAACAGTTCTTACAGACACCTTTGAAGAAGATGCGAGTTCTTTTTTTAAATTCTCTAGCAGTTACCTTAGGTGTACTCTCTAACTGCTTCTTTAACACAGTTAAGGTATGAACAAATGTCTTCTTTGCGGGGCGAGGCTGAGGTTTGGCAGGCAGTAACTCGACACCGCCACCAGCCTTGAAACGCTTCACCCAGTTCCTCACTGAACGCTCACACACACACCAACATTCCCCACTATTTTTGTCATCTGGTGCCCAGCTTTGTGAAGCCCTATGATTTGAGCTATAGTTTCAGGTGTTAAAGACTTCCTTTTACCCCTAATCAAACATGTATAGCCCCAAAACCAAAGGGAACACCGGACAAAAGATGGGGCAGATGAGAGACAAAAGTGCAACACTTCCTCTCACCACGTCAACCACGTAAGCACTGAGGAGTCACTGTGGAGTGTGGCGGCAGGCCGTGACATCATGCTGATGGCTGCTACCTGGCATAATGCTGTGACAAAAAAAGACCCCCGTATGGTAGGCCTTTCATTTTCATCACGGCATTATGCCGGGGTGCTCACCTGGCATAATGCCATGACTAGCACTGTATGTATATCATTGACCTTGATGAGGGAATTACTAGTGATATGAGCAAATTCACCAATAATACTAAGATAGGTAGGATAATTGATTCTGACATAGATGTCAATGAACCTCAAGGGGATTTAGACAAACTCAATTAGTGGTCAGAAAGGTGGCAGATGCAGTTCAATGTAGACAAATGCAAAGTTCTGAAGCTCGGGAATGTCTATAGCCCTAGTGCTTATAAAATAAGTAATGTAGAACTAGCCATACGGAATACGAAAAGAACTTAGGGGGTTATGGTAAGTCTGGACCCTGAAAGGATCCAGACCCCACAGGGTCCATTAATTTAAAAAAAAAAAAAAAAAAAATTTCTTATGAAATGGTAGAGAATCTTTTTCTAAGTTAATAAAATAAAAAGTATGAAATTTGATGGAAAAATCGATGAAACTATGCTCTTGCGAATTTTGCTGCATCGGTGATATTTACGCACTGGCGGTTTTGCCCACTTTGACTCCCATTTTAGGCCAATTCCATTAATCCAGTCAACCAAATTCTTAGTTATTTCGCAAGTATTACTTCTATTTTATAGATTGAGCACAAGAAATTGCCCAATCAACTATTTCAACTACCCAAAATAGTGATCAGAAATTGGTAATTTGGCCAATTTCACACAAAGTTCAAAATATTCCAAATTCAAAATAGGGTCCAGAATAAACAATGCAGGCATTCCTGGCACTAAAATAGCATTTCCTCCTTTTACTGGTTATGTTTCCAGGCTTTACAAATGAATTCCATTTATTCAATATATTTATAGATATAAGGGAAGTGAATGCTCGGGTGTTGGCAAGGGATGTGATGCTAAAAGATAAGAATCTAATGCAAAGTGGGAGTTGTCACTCTTTGTTGATGACACTGCTTTTGGGAGATTCAGAAGAGAAGTTGCAGAGGTTGGTAGAGGAGTTTGGTAGGGTATGTAAAAGAAGAAAATTAAAAGTGAATATAGGAAATAGTGAGGTGATGAAGATAACAAAAAAATTAGGTGATGAAAGATTGGACATCAGATTAGAGGGAAAAGAGTACGGAGGAGGTGAATGTATTCAGATATTTGGGAGTGGACGTGTCAGCAGATGGGTCCATGAAGGATGAGGTGAATCACAGAATTGATGAGGGGAAAAAGGGTGAGTGGTGTATTTAGGAGTCTGTGGAGACAAAGAACTTTGTCTGTGGAAGCAAAGAGGGGAATGTACGAGAGTATAGTCATACCAACACTCTTACATGGGTGTGAAACATGGGTAGTGACTGTTGCAACAAGAAGGCTGGAGGCAGAGGAGATGTCATGTCTGAGGGCAATGTGTAGTGTGAATATAATGCAGAGAATTTGTAGTTTGGAAATTAGGAGGTATGGGATTACCAAAACTATTATCCAGAGAACTGAGGAAGGGTTATTGAGGTGGTTCAGACATGTAGAGAGGACGGAACAAAGTCGAATGACTTCGAGAGTGTATAAATCTGTAGTGGAGGGAAGGCGGGGTAGGGGGTCGGCCTACGAAAAGTTGGAGGGAGGGGGTAAAGGAGGTTGTGTGTGTGAGGGGGCTTGGACTTCCAGCAAGCATGAGTGAGCGTATTTGATAGGAGTGAATGAAGACAAATGGTTATTAGGACTTGACGTGCTCTTGGAGTGTGAGCAGGGTAACATTTATGAAGGGATTCAGGTGAAACCAGCAGGCCAGACTTGAGTCCTGGAGATGGGAAGTACAGTGTCTGCACACTGAAGGAGGGGTGTTAATGTTGCAGTTTTATAACTGTGGTGTAAGCACACTTCTGGCAAGACAGTGATGGAGTGAATGATGATGTAAGTTTTTCTTTTTCGGGCCACCCTGCCTTAGTGGGAAACGGCAGATGTGTTAACAAAAAATATTGAATTTTTATTCACACCAAAAAATAGAAAATTTACTGTTATGCAATATTGTAACAATTGTATAAATAATATCAGCGAATTCATGAACGCACATTAGACTCACCAGCTGACATGTATTGGATGCGTGATATGATTTGTTTACTTTTGAACATCAGCAAAAATTGAACATTCCTGCTACTTTGAGCTCAGTTTCAAGCCTTTTTCAGTACTAAAACAAATCAAAATCATCTCTGTTTGTGTAATATATCTTCCATTCTGTCAAATGAGACCAAGAAACCATGAATACACCCATAAAAAACAAACGAAAATACACTGCAAACTTGCTGTTTTAATCCATAAACAGGGTAGCAATTTTTTTCTATCATTATGCACTGTGTGCTGCAGGATTTGTTTTATATGGTGCACACTTACCACATATATGCGTTCTCACATATCTAGGCCCAAATTTATTACTCACAGCTTATCTGAGTGAGCTGAGCTCATGGCGTAGAACTATGGCTTGGACCCTGGCTTCAGAGCCGAAGAACTATGGGATGGACCCTCAAAGGGTTAAACCAAGACAGCAGTGCCTTAGTGTACGTAATAAGGCAAACAGATTACTGGGATTTATATCAAGAAGTATAAGCAACAGAAGTCCAGCGGTTATATTATACATATAACAGGAACCAAACTGTCAAGATCAACAACACAAAATCAGAACCCATTCCGATAACATGTGGGGTTCCTTAAGGTAGTATCCTGGGCCCTTTGCTATTCCTGTGCTACTGTACACAGATGATAGTGCTCTGATAGTATCAGGCAAAGATACACAAGACATTGCTAATGTACTATCACTAGAACTAGAGTCCTGTAGACAACAAACTATCACTACAACTCGGCAAAATGGAAGCTTGAAAAGGGTAAATAATTTTAATGTCCAGTGTAATGGGGAACCTATTATTACAGTAAATTCAGTGAAATATCTAGGAATCCTCTTTAACCCAAGCATGCCAGGACAACTAATAGGGAACAATGTTGTAAAGAAAGTAAATGCCAGACTAAAGTTTCTCTACAGACAGGTGCAGTGTCTACCAACTGAGGCTCGCAGGACCCTATGTCTAGCTCTCATACAATGTATTATAGACTACTCTTGCTCTTCATGATACTCTGCCTTAACAAAAAAACTGAAAGACAAGCAACATATCATCCAGAAGAAAATGGTGAGATTCATTCTGGACCTGGGCCCAAGAGAGCATGTAGGCCAGAATGAATTACAACAACTGGACATGCTGTATATTAACCCTTTGACTGTTGCGGCCATATATATACGTCTTACGAGGTATCGTGTTTGACGTATATATACTCATAAATTCTAGCGGCTTCAAATCAAGCAGGAGAAAGCTGGTAGGCCCACATGTGAGAGAATGGGTCTGTGTGGTCAGTATGCACCATATAAAAAAAATCCTGGAGCACGCAGTGCATGAGAAAAAAAAAACTCCAACCGTTTTTTTTAATTAAAATGCCGACTTTGTGGTCTATTTTCGTATAGTATTTATGGTTCTATTCTCGTTTTCTTGGTCTCATTTGATAGAATGGAAAACATATTATAGAAATAGAGGTGATTTTGACTGATTTTACTATAAAAAGAACCTAGAAATGGAGCTCAAAGTAGGGGAAATGTTTGATTTTTGCCGATGTTCAAAAGTAAACAAATGATGTAATTGTCCAATAAATGTCCAACTAGCCATTCTAATATGCAGTCATGAATGGGTTGATGTTATTTATACAATTATTATAGTATTGCAGTAGTCTGCATAATAGTAAGTCTTCTATTTTTTGTTTGAATAAAAATTCAAAATAGAAAGCAAGGGTAATATCAGAGGGGCCTGGAGACATGACTGATGAACAAAGAAAATGTTATTTTAGAGCCAGGAATGTCTGCATTGTTCATTCTGAACCTTATTTTGAAATTGTCATATTTTTTAGTTTTCGTGAAATTGGCCAAATTGCAAATTTCTGACCACATTATTAGGTAGTTGAAATCGGTAAATGGGCAGTTTCTTGTACTCAATCGATAGAAAAAATGGAGCTCTAAAGAAATAGCTATGAGTTTGGGCGACTGGAACAATGGAATTAGCCGTAAATAGGGCTCAAAGTGGGCGAAATCGCCGATTTGTAAACAGTGCTGAGGTCGCTAACTTCGCGAGAGCATAATTCCGTCAGTTTTCCATCAAATTTAATTTTTTTGGTGTCATTACAATCGGGAAAAGATTCTCTATCATTTCATAAGAAAAAATAATTTTTTTTTTTTTTAAATTTTGCGACACCAGGAGACACCTCAGGATTGGGGGTTGCGACAGTCAAAGGGTTAAAGACAGAGTAAATCAACTAAAGCTAAATTATGTTTATAAAATTGCTCACAACCAGTGTCCCCAATATCTTACTGCCAATTTTGTTAAGGCCAAGAAACAATATAATTAAAGAACTGGGGGAAGGAAGAACAACTTTGAAATACCTAGAGTCAGTGGTCATGCTTCAAAGACATTTTTCAGTTCAGTAATAAAAGAGTGGAAAAGACTGCCTGCACATATCAAAGCCTGTCATAGCATAAGCCAGTACAAGAAGAGAGCCATGAGCTCATCTCACTCATATAAGCTGTGAGTGGTAAATTTGGGCCTAGATACGAAAGAATGGATCTACGTCATAAGTGTGCACCATATAAAACATACCCTGTAGCATGCTGTGCATAATGAGAAAAAAAATTGCAACTTTTTTTTGGATTAAAACAGCGACTTTGCAGTATATCTTTGTATGGTTTTTACAGTTGTATTCACGGTTTCTTGGTCTCATTTGATAGAATGGAAGACATATTACAGAAATAGAGATGATTATGATTGGTTTTAGTACTGAAAATAGGGTGAAACTGAGCTCAAAGTAGCAGAAATGTTCGATTTTTGCTGATGTTCAAGAGTACACAAATGTCACGTGTCCAATACACATCAACTGGTGGGTCTAATATACATTCATGAATGCGCTAAAATTTATACAATTATTACAATATTGCATAAGAGTAAATCTTCTATTTTTTGGTGTGCATAAAAATTCATCATGTGAATAAAAAAATCAAAATGGAATTCATCTGTAAAGCCTGGAAACATAATTAATAAATAGAGGAAATGTTATTTTAGTGCCAGGAATACATGCATTGTTTATTCTGGACCCTATTTTGAAATTGGAATATTTTGAACTTTGTGTGAAATTGGCCAAATTACAAATTTCTGATCACTTTATTAGGTAGTTGAAACAGTTGACTGGGCAGTTTCTTGTGCTCAATCGATAAAATAGAAGTAATACTAGTGAAATAGCTAAGAATTTGGTTGACTGGAATAACGTAACTGGCCTAAACTGGGAGTCAAAGTGGGCAAAAACATCAATGTGTAAATATCGATGATGCACCAAAATTTGCGATAGCGTAATTTTGTCAATTTTCCATCAAATTTTGTACTTTTTTTGAAAACTCTTGGACCCTGTGGACAAGTTTCAGATCAGGGGTCTGGACCCTGAAAGGGTTATCAAATTACATTCACTTGTAAGATGAAGAATGAGGGGAGACATGATTAAAGTGTATAAGTGGAAGATGGGTATTAATTTTTTTTTTTTTTTTTTTATTATCACACCGGCCGATTCCCACCAAAGCAGGGTGGCCCGAAAAAGAAAAACTTTCACCATCATTCACTCCATCACTGTCTTGCCAGAAGGGTGCTTTACACTACAGTTTTTAAACTGCAACATTAACACCCCTCCTTCAGAGTGCAGGCACTGTACTTCCC
The DNA here is from genome assembly GCF_038502225.1 of Cherax quadricarinatus. Lineage (NCBI taxonomy): Eukaryota > Metazoa > Arthropoda > Malacostraca > Decapoda > Parastacidae > Cherax > Cherax quadricarinatus. The sequence continues at coordinate 34,898,344 of NC_091309.1, read as the reverse complement.
ATCTCCAGGACTCAAGTCCGGCCTGCCGGTTTCCCTGAATCCCTTCATAAATGTTACTTTGCTCACACTCCAACAGCACGTCAAGTATTAAAAACCATTTGTCTCCATTCACTCCTATCAAACACGCTCACGCATGCCTGCTGGAAGTCCAAGCCCCTCGCACACAAAACCTCCTTTACCCCCTCCCTCCAACCCTTCCTAGGCCGACCCCTACCCCGCCTTCCTTCCACTACAGACTGATACACTCTTGAAGTCATTCTGTTTCGCTCCATTCTCTCTACATGTCCGAACCACCTCAACAACCCTTCCTCAGCCCTCTGGACAACAGTTTTGGTAATCCCGCACCTCCTCCTAACTTCCAAACTACGAATTCTCTGCATTATATTCACACCACACATTGCCCTCAGACATGACATCTCCACTGCCTCCAGCCTTCTCCTCGCTGCAACATTCATCACCCACGCTTCACACCCATATAAGAGCGTTGGTAAAACTATACTCTCATACATTCCCCTCTTTGCCTCCAAGGACAAAGTTCTTTGTCTCCACAGACTCCTAAGTGCACCACTCACTCTTTTTCCCTCATCAATTCTATGATTCACCTCATCTTTCATAGACCCATCCGCTGACACGTCCACTCCCAAATATCTGAATACGTTCACCTCCTCCATACTCTCTCCCTCCAATCTGATATTCAATCTTTCATCACCTAATCTTTTTGTTATCCTCATAACCTTACTCTTTCCTGTATTCACCTTTAATTTTCTTCTTTTGCACACCCTACCAAATTCATCCACCAATCTCTGCAACTTCTCTTCAGAATCTCCCAAGAGCACAGTGTCATCAGCAAAGAGCAGCTGTGACAACTCCCACTTTGTGTGTGATTCTTTATCTTTTAACTCCACGCCTCTTGCCAAGACCCTCGCATTTACTTCTCTTACAACCCCATCTATAAATATATTAAACAACCACGGTGACATCACACATCCTTGTCTAAGGCCTACTTTTACTGGGAAAAAATTTCCCTCTTTCCTACATACTCTAACTTGAGCCTCACTATCCTCGTAAAAACTCTTCACTGCTTTCAGTAACCTACCTCCTACACCATACACTTGCAACATCTGCCACATTGCCCCCCTATCCACCCTGTCATACGCCTTTTCCAAATCCATAAATGCCACAAAGACCTCTTTAGCCTTATCTAAATACTGTTCACTTATATGTTTCACTGTAAACACCTGGTCCACACACCCCCTACCTTTCCTAAAGCCTCCTTGTTCATCTGCTATCCTATTCTCCGTCTTACTCTTAATTCTTTCAATTATAACTCTACCATACACTTTACCAGGTACACTCAACAGACTTATCCCCCTATAATTTTTGCACTCTCTTTTATCCCCTTTGCCTTTATACAAAGGAACTATGCATGCTCTCTGCCAATCCCTAGGTACCTTACCCTCTTCCATACATTAATAAAAGGGATATAAATAAGGTCTTGAGGATATCCCTCCAAGAAAGAACCTGCAATAATGAATTCAAATTAGATAAGTTTAGATTTAGAAAGGATATAGAAAAGTATTGGTTTGTAAATAAGGTAGGTGATTAGTGGAACAGTCTGCCTAGTAGGGTTTTTGAGGCTAAAACCTTGGGTAGTTTCAAATTTAGGATGGATAAATACACGAGTGAGAAGGGTTGGATATGAGTGGGACTTATACACGAGTTAATAGATTTATCAAAGCTTATTGCTTGGGTAGCGTTGATAATGGGTTGAGCAAATATTCTATTAGTGGGTTGGATTTGTGAAGGATATGCCAAGTATGGGCCAACAGGCCTACTGCAGAGTTCCTCCTTTCTTATGTTCTTATGAAGAGAGTGAAGAGAAGAGAGAAGAGGAGAGAGGAGAGAGAGACTAGTTAGCATAACCTCATTGGCAACTACCCTAATACTCTATTTTTAGCCCCAACAAGCCCTACTGAAATCTTGCTTATCATTAAAACACTAAAGAACAAGACAGGAGACCTAAATAACTTATCACCACTCATGTATAAAAAAGCTTCTCATGTGTTGTCACCAATTATTGCAACTCTTTTTAACAAATCCATTGAATCTTCCACCTTCCCATCCATATTCAAGACAGCAAGAGTCACCCCGATCCTCAAAGGAGGTGATCCAACTGCATTGAACAATTATAGGCCTATATCTAACCTGCCCCTACTATCTAAAATCTTCGAAAAATTAATAAGAAGTCTACTCCTACTTCATATCCCACAATATACTCAACCCTTGTCAGTTTGGGTTCAGACCGAAAAAAAGTACTAATGATGCTATTATACACATGCTTGAACTAATATACTCTGCACTCGAGAAAAATGAATTTCCCCTGGGACTGTTCATAGACTTACGGAAAGCTTTTGATACAGCTGACCATGACCTTTTACACCAAAAACTCGAACATTACGGGGTCAGAGGACACTCTCTCGATTACCTAAAATCTCATCTTAACAACAGAACCCAGTATGTATACACAAATGGAGCCTGTTCCACTACACAACCTGTTCTTGTTGGAGTCCCACAGGGGAGCATTCTCGGCCCACTTCTCTTTCTCATTTACATCAATGACCTACCAAACGCATCTGATCTCCTTAAACCCATTTTATTTGCAGATGACACAACTTATGTCTTTTCTCACCCAAACCCAATCATACTAATAGACAAATATCTACCTGGATGATTACCAACAAAGTTACTCTCAATATTGACAAAACCTACTTCATGCTTTTCGGAAACAGAGCTTCAACTGTACAGCTAAACTTATTGATAAATGGTTCACCTATCTAGAGACATGCAGAGGGCAAATTTCTAGGTCTCCACCTTGACTGCAGTCTCAAATTTCAGACACACATACAGAAAATTTCCAAGAAAGTCTCCAAAACAGTAGGCATCCTTTCAAAGATATGGTACTATGTACCCCACTCAACTCTTCTAGCTTTGTACCACTCTCTCATTTACCCTTACCTCAACTAGGGTATTTGTGCATGGGGCTCACCACAGCAAATCACCTTTAGCTTTTAATAACCCAGCAAAAAGCTGTAGTGTGATTGATTACTAACTCCTGCATTAGACAACACACTCCACCACTTTTCAAGAGTATTAACTTGCTAAATATACAAAACATCCACACTTATTATTGGGCCTACTACATACACAAAACACTATACTCTAATGTAAACCCTCCTCTCAAACTCCTTGATAACTATAACAGAACACAACCATAATACAAGACACAGAACACTCTTTGATATTCTCCGTGTTTATCTCTCCCTATGCAAAAATGCCATGCACGTAAAAGGCCCGATGATCTGGAATTCATTGCCAGAACAAACTAAAGGACCACTGTCTGCAAATCAGTTTAAGGCCCAAATAAAAAATCACCTCATCACCCAAAATTAACCAGACAAACCATATCAACTCACTACCAGTTTCTCAAAAGTTACTCATATTGTGCTCTGGTGGCCTGGTGGTTAACGCTCTCGCTTCACACGGTGAGGGCCTGGGTTCGATTCTCAGCCAGAGTAGAAACATTGGACGTGTTTCTTTCCACCTGTTGTCTATGTTCCCCATCAGTAAAATGGGTACCTGGGTGTTAGTCGACTGGTGTGGGTCGCATCCTAGGACACTGACCTAAGGAGGCCTGGTCACAGACCGGGCCGCGGGGGCGTTGACCCCCGGAACTCTCTCCAGGTAAACACTCCAGGTAAACACTCAATGCTCAGTCATTTACTACTTCAAAATTACAATGTCTGTTCTTTTCATTGTTTTAAATAGTAGTAGATTGTAATATAGTACATCATAATGTAAATTGTTCCATTGTAATACAAAATTTCATTGTTTTAAATAGTACTAAACTGTTTTAAATTGTTACACTGTAATACTGTAATCTTTATCAACTAATTCAATAATGTAGAAAGTCTCTACTAGACCTATCAAAACCATGTAGCATCACCTGATAGAATATTCAATTTTCCTGTACTCACTCTAACTCATGTAATGACCATATGAACTATGTATTATTGCCTTACTATTCTTAAGTTTATCTTTCAGTTTGCCCGAAATGCTCAGCATACAGAGGGGCTTTTGGTATGTACACCCAATTATTATATTCCTCTGTACAACCATGTAATTTGTCAAAATAAAAAAAATCTAAAATCTAAATCTACTTAGCACAGTGTAAATGGCCTTTGTAGAAAGAGGCAAATATAGTCCCTCTTCACAAAAAGAAGAGCAGAGCAGAAATTTGCAACTACAGACCAGTGTCACTCCTGTCTAAGATTCTTAAGACAATAATCTTCTGGCACATGACAGCATTCTTCAGCTCCCACTCGCTTCTTTGTGACTGCTAATATGATGTTAGAAAAGGTCACTCTGCTGCTGAGCCACTGTTAACCCTCTCCACTATGTGGTACCAGTCATTGGTTAGCTGTGTAGTAGCACTGAATATTGCTGGTGCTTTTGACTGAGTATGGCACCAGGAACTGCAAGCACTAGGAGTCACTGATTCTGTACTATGCCTCCTCAGCAATTACCTTCAAGGTAGATCTCTAAGCACATTTCTCAACAGGACAGAGCCAACAAGACACTATTTGTGCATGTGTTCCACAGGGAAGTGTGCCGGGGCACTGTTATGGAATATCTACTTCAATGACCCTCTTCAACTCCTCCCAAAATCCCATGCATATGCAGATGACTGTACTCTGACATTTACTTATCCAAGAGAGGAAATGCCAGCTACTTTAACCCTTTCACTGTCGGTCCCATAATATTATGGCTTGCAAGCCAGTGTCGGTCCAGCAATATTACGCCAAAATTCTAGTGGCTTCAAATCTAGCAGGAGAAAGCTGGTAGGCCTACATGTGAGAGAATGGGTCTGCGTGGTCAGTGTGAGCAGTATAAAAAAAAAAAAACTAGGGAGCCAGTGGTGCACTGTGGGAATGCCATTTCAGTAGTCCTTGTTCAGCATGCCTAGCGGTAAGAAATATCCGACTCCCTGGCAAATTTGGGACTCTTCTCTTCCCAAGTGATATTTCTAACACAGATGAAAGTGTCAGTGAAGATGAATTTCATGGTTTTGAGGAGTTTGTGACTGAAAGCAATGCCCAGGATACCAGATACAGATAGTGAAAAAGGAAGGCAGCTTGGGTGGAAAGAGGAAAGACAGACTTAGCTGAGAGATCACTCAATTAGAGCAAAAACTTAGGATGTCATACCTCACAGAAGAAGTACAAAGGGAACAAAGGGCCATACAGGATATTGCAAGAAACCCAAAATATTTCTATTCCTACGCAAAATCCAAGCTAAGAACTACCTGTAGAATTGGACCACTACTGAGAGGAGATTCATATACTGACGAACAGGAAATGAGTAAAATCCTAAAAGAACAGTATGAGTCAGTGTTCAGCATCCCACTAAATGAGAGCAAGGTAAAAAATACAGAAACATTTTTCACTCCAGAAGAAGGCCGCACAGACCAACTAACTGACATTAGTACAAATTCCATAGTTTTCAAAAAAGAAATGGAAAACATGCCCACTCACTCAGCACCTGGACCAAATTCATGGAATGCTCTATTTATAAAGAAGTGCAAAGTACTACTATCAAGAGCCCTCAGTATTCTTTGGAGAAAGAGCTTAGATCTAGGTGAAATACCAGAGGCCTTAAAGAGTGCAGACATAGCTCTTTTGCATAAGGGAGGTAGTAGAGCACTAGCTAAAAATTGTAGACCAGCAGCCTTAACCTCTCACATCATAAAAATCTTTGAAAGAGTGATGAGGCAGCAGATTACAAATTTCACGGACCAGCACAACCAATATAACTCGAACCAGCATGGTTTTAGAGCAGGATGATCATGCCTGTCACAGCTGCTGAGCCATTATGACAGATTTACTGAGGCATTGGAAGATGACCAAAGTGCAGATGCGATTTACACATATTTTGCAAAGGCATTTGACAAATGCGATCATGGAGTGATAGCGCACAAAATGAAGGCCATGGGCATTATGGGGAAGGTAGGCAGATGGATTTTCAGTTTCCTAACACACAGAACACAAAAAGTAGTAGTAAACAGGGCAAGATCCAGCATCAGTGAGGTGAAAAGCTCAGTGCCCCAAGGCACCTCAGTGCCTTGGGGCAGAGGTGTCAGGGGCACTTCTGCTGTTTCTCATCCTCATAGCAGACATAGACAAAAACACCCAGCACACTTTTGTATCATCATTTGCAGATGACACTAAAATAAGCATGAAAGTCACTACGGAAGAAAACACTGAAAAAGTGCAGGGAGACATAACCAGGGTTTTCCAGTGGGTAGTGGAGAACAACATGACGTTCAATGGTGATAAGTTCCAGCTGCTTAGGTATGGAAAGAATGAAGAATTCAAAAGGAACACTATATACAAAACTCAAGAGGGTCACCAAATAGAACGTAAGGAACACGTAAAAGACCTGGGAATAATTATGTCAGTGGACCTTTCTTTTAAAGACCATAACAAGACAGCCAGGAAGATGATGGGGTGGGTATTGAGAACTTTCAAAGCAAGGGAAATAATGCCGATGGTGACACTCTTCAAATCGCTAGTGCTCCCTCACTTAGAATATTGCTCAGTGCTGACGGCCCTGTTCAAAGCAGGAGAAACATCGGAGCTGGAACAAATACAGAGATCGTTTATGGCTCACACTGAGCCTGTAAAGCACCTAAACTACTGGGAATGCCTGCAAGTCTTGAACATGTATTCATTGGAGCAGAGTAGAAATACATGATAATATATACCTGGAAAATACTCGAGGGCCTGGTCCCAAATCTGCACACTGCCATAACAACATACTGGAGTGAGAGATATGGGAGGAAGTGTAAAATAAACCCAATGAGGAGCAGGGGTGTGGTGGGGACAGTAAAGGAACACTGTATCAGCATCCGGGGTTCTAGATTATTCAACATCTTACAAGAAGATATCAGAAACACAGCTGGGACAAGTGTGGAAGCCTTCAAGAGGAAACTGGACAAGTATCTTCACCAGGTGCCAGATCAACCAGGCTGTGATGGATATGTGGGGCATTTGGCCACCAGCAGCAACAGCCTGGTTGACCAGGGAAGTACCAGATGAGCCTGGTCCATGGCAAAGCTCAGAGAGTAGATTAACTCTTGAAACTCTTCAAAGGTACCTCAAAGGTATTGAGGAAGGCAGTTTGGATGGTGGGGTAGGCAGCATGGATGGTGGGGAAGATGTGTGGGAGGTTGGGAAGATGTTGTGCAAGTTTATTTAAGTATACACGAATACAGTTACATAGATTATCATATATAGCAGCATGTGTAAAGAACCTAGGATAACCCAAAAAAGTCAAAGTGACTTTTTTCCAGCATGGGTGGTGGGGAAGACAGTGTGGGTGTGCGAAAGGCAGTGTGGGTAGTGGAGAAGATGGTGTGGGTGGTGGGGAAGATGGTGTGGGTGGTGGGGAAGATGGTGTGGGTGGGGAAGGCAGCGTGGGTTTGTGTAAACAAATTTTGTAAGCAATATAATGATAACAATGTTTGTGAGGTTATTGTGTTGCATACAACAAGTGGATATACAGGTCTCCCTCAACATTCGCGGGCTTCACACATTCGCGAATTCCCAGCCGCCAAATCATATTTAAGTTTCCCGCCACCTGCGAGTCCTTACTACCCTCCCTTCGACCCCCGCAACTGGCAGCCAGCCCTCCCACCAGTGTGGTGAGTGTTTTGTTTGTTCATTATTTGCTATTAAACTACAGTATAAATAATGTAAACCCATCCATGACTGCATATTGGAATGGCTATTTGGACAGGTATTGGATGGTGACATCATGTGTTTACTCTTGAACACGGCAAAGAATCAAACATTTCTGCTACTGCTATATAATAATAATAATAATAATAATAATAATAATAATAATAATAATAATAATAATAATAATAATAATAATAAATACAACAGAATTGAAGAAGGAAATTGTACAAAAATACGGGGGAGTGGTTGACACATAGTCAGTGTGGCTTTGTTTATGCTGGAGTGAGCATTAGTCTCGGTGCTCTTCCAAACATTTCACAATAATTCATTGTAATTGGTGCTTGTAGATTGAGTGCGACTGAAGTGATAGAGGCAGTGGTTGAGGAAGCAGTTGAGGCAGTGGTTGAGGCAGTGGGTGAGGCAGTGGGTGAGGCAGTGGGTGAGGCAGCAGTTGAGGCAGTGGTGAGGCAGTGGGTGAGGCAGCAGTTGAGGCAGTGGTATTTAATAACATACATGTTAATAATAATAATAATAATAATACATGTTATTAATAATAACATGTACTATTATTATTTATAACATATATGTTATTAAATACCACTGCCTCAACTGCTGCCTCTACCACTGCCTCTACCATTGCCTCAACCATTGCCTCAACCGCTGCCTCAACCGCTGCTTCAACTGCTGCCTCAACCGCTGCCTCACCCACTGCCTCACCCACTGCCTCAACCACTGCCTCAACTGCTTCCTCAACCACTGCCTCTACCACTCCAGTCGCACTCAATCTACAAGCACCTATTACAATGAATTATTGTGAAATGTTTGGAAGAGCACCGAGACTAATGCTCACTCCAGCATAAACAAAGCCACACTGATGATGTGTCAACCACTCCCTCATATTTTTGCACAATTTCCTTCTTCAATTCCACCATATTTATTATTATTATTATTATTATTATTATTATTACTATTGTTATTATTAGCAGTAGCAGAAATGCTTGATTCTTTGCTGTGTTCAAGAGTAAACACATGATGTCACCTTCCAATACCTGTCCAAATAGCCATTCCAATATGCAGTCATGAATGGGTTGACATTATTTATACTGTAGTTTAATAGCAAATAATGAACAAACAAAACACTCACCACACAGTGGTGGGAGGGCTGGCTGCCAGTTGCGGGGGTCGGAGGGAGGGTAGTAGGGACTCGCAGTGGTAGAGGAAGTAGTGGAGGCAGTGGTGGAGGCAGTGGTATTTAACCCCTTCAGGGTCCAAGGCCCAAATCTGAAGTGGTGCCCCAGTGTCCAAGAATTTAAAAAAAAAAAAAATTGTTATTTTTTCTTATGAAATGGTAGAGAATCTTTTTGTGAAGGTAATAAAACAAAAAGTACGAAATTTGATGGAAAATTGATGAAATTATGCTCTCGCGAATTTTGATGTGTCAGCGACTTTTACGAATCGGCAATTTTGCCGACTTTGACTCCCATTTTAGGCCAATTACATTATTCCAGTCAACCAAATTCTTAGCTATTTCACTAATATTAATTCTATTCTATCAATTGAGCACAAGAAATCGCCAAGTCAACTGTTTCAACTACAAATTAACCCTTTCAGGGTCCAAGGCCAAAATCTGAAGTGGTGCCCCAGTGTCCAAGAATTTTCAAAAAGAAAATTTTTATTTTTTTCTTATGAAATGGTAGAGAATCTTTTTGTGAATGTAATAAAACAAAAAGTACGAAATTTGATGGGAAATTGACGAAATTATGCTCTCGTGAATTTTGATGTGTCAGTGATATTTATGAATCGGCGATTTTGCCGACTTTGACTCCCATTTTAGGCCAATTACATTATTCCAGTCGACCAAATTCTTAGCTATTTCACTAGGATTACTTCTATTCTATCGATTGAGCACAAGAAATCGCCAAGTCAACTGTTTCAACTACAAAATAAAGTGACCGGAAATTGGTAATTTGGCCAATTTAACACAAAGTTCAAAATATTCCAATTTCAAAATAGGATCCAGAATAAACAATGTAGGTATTCCTGGCACTAAACTAACATTTCCTCTGTTCATTAGTTACGTTTTGAGGCTTTACAAATAAATTCCACTTTGATTTCTTATTCACATAATGAATTTTTATTCACACCAAAAAATAGAAGGTTTACTGTTATGCAATATTGTAATAATTGTATAAATATCATCACCACATTTATGAATGTATATTAGACCGACCAGTTGGCGTGTATTAGACGTGTGAGGTCGTTTGTTTACTCTTGAACATCGGCAAAAATTTAACATTTCCGCCACTTTGAGCTCAGTTTCAAGCCATTTCCAGTGCTAAAACCAATCAAAATTATCTCTATTTCTGTAATATGTCTTCCATTCTATCAAATGAGACCAAGAAATCACAAATACAACTATAAAAAACATACGAAAAAACACTGCAAAGTCGCTGTTTTAATCGAAAATCACGGTCTCAGTTTTTTTCCTCTCATTATACACAGTGTGCTGCAGGATTTGTTTTATGTGGTGCACACATACCACATAGATGTATTCTCTCATATCTAGGCCCAAATTTACCACTCACAGTTTATCAGTGAGCTGAGCTCATGACGTAGATCTACGGTTTGGACCCTGAACGTAAAGCCGTAGATCTACAGGACGGACCCTGAAAGGGTTATTAAAGTGATCGGAAACTGTTAATTTGGCCAATCTAACACAAAGTTCAAAATATTCCAATTTCAAAATAGGGTCCAGAATAAACAATGTAGGTATTCCTGGAACTAAACTAACATTTCCTCTGTTCATTAGTTACGTTTTGAGGCTTTACAAATAAATTCCATTTTGATTTTTTATTCACATAATGAATTTTTATTCACACCAAAAAATAGAAGATTTTCTGTTATGCAATATTGTAATAATTGTATAAATATCATCATCATATTTGTGAATGTATATTAGACCCACCAGCTGGCGTGTATTAGATGTGTGAGGTCGTTTGTTTACTCTTGAATATCGACAAAAATTTAACATTTCTGCTACTTTGAGCTCAGTTTCAAGCCATTTCCTGTGCTAAAACCAATCAAAATCATCTCTATTTCTGTAAAATGTCTTCCATTCTATCAAATGAGACCAAGAAATCGCAAATACAACTATAAAAACCATACGAAAAAACACTGCAAAGTCGCTGTTTTAATCAAAAAATCATGATTTCAGTTTTTTTTCTCTCATTATACACAGTGTGCTGCAGGATCTGTTTTATGTGGTGCACACATACCACATAGATGTATTCTCTCATATCTAGGCCCAAATGTACCACTCACAGTTTATCAGAGTGAGCTGAGCTCATGACGTAGATCTACGGTTTGGACCCTAAACGTAAAGCCGTAGATCTACGGGACGGACCCTGAAAGGGTTAATAACATACATGTTATTAAACCATAGCATGTATGTATTTAGTACAATTTATGACGTTTTCATGTATTTTATAACTGTTCATGGTTCAACAAGTTAAGGAAGCAGTATTGTATTATATTTCCCTACAATATATTGGGGCACAAAACATTCATGATTTTTCAACATTTGCAAGGCTCTTGATCCCATAACCCTTGTGAATGTTGAGGGAGACCTGTATATAGATTATGCATTATATTGGTCTCACAGGCCACAGAAGTTACTTGAAAAAATAAAATATTTGAAAAGAAAAATGGAATAAAAGTAAAAATAATATTACTGAGTGAGTGGCAGTCGCCGATGTTGACGTAAGCGGTTCACTTTCCGTCAACTTTGTGCTTCTATATCTTGGTAAGTACTGGTTACAATTTTTTTTTCTTTTAAAACAATCAGAAAAATATTCTTAAGATTTTGGTAAGAAAAAATCTTTTTTTTTTTTTTAATATTTTTCGACACTGAGAGCAGGTTTGTGATTAGAGGTCTCAACAGTGAAAGGGTTAAGTTACATCAATCACCAGCTTACAGCTATATCAGCCTGGGAAAAATGATGGCAGGTCACATTTGCTCCTGAGAAAACACAAATGATGATGGTATCTAGGCACCATGATGGTAATACTGGAGCAGTGCTGGTATCTGGAGATGTGGTTGATATCCTTGGGGTGAAATTTGACTAAACTGTCTATGAAGGGCCAAATGCAAATCTTACAAATAAAGAGGCCAGGAAGCTTAAAGCACTTAAGACTTATCTTGCATTTGCTCGACATTAGCATACCTGCGTATGCTAATGTCGAGTATGCTAATCTTGAGTATGCTTCACTTTCTTGGATTGCCTGCCCTCTGTCTTATTTGTGACTTCTTGACAGAACAGAGAACAAAGCAAGATGACTCATCTCTCACTTGAACCCAGCCTGGACAGATCTGTTATTTCAGCAAAGCCTTCAACACCAGAGGGATGTGAGGGGACTTACTGTTATGTACAAGGCTAATACTGTTAAGGTACCACACTTGGCTCCACTCTGAGGACAGCGAGAACTGAGCTTCTACACAATATGGGCAGCAAATGGTAACTACACACTGAATATACCTTTCTCAAGAACATTATTTCATCTGACATCATTTACTTCTAGAAAGACAAACAAAATAGAGCCAGTTGGCCAAATGAAATCACTGGCCCACAGATAGCTCCAACTTCATCCTGTTCTCTATTTATAAGTCTCGTAACAATAAAAAGCCTTTAAAATGAGCTGATGTAGTTAACAGCTCTTAGCTTGCAAATAACATTAAGAACCTTTAACCTAACCTTGAAAACAAGACCCTGTGAAAAAAAGAAAAAAAGAAGAGATGAGTAACAGAGATGAGAGATGAGAGCTGAGAGAGAGAGAGGGAGAGAGAGAGAGTGAGTGAGAGAGAGAGTGAGAGAGTGAGTGAGAGAGAGAGAGAGTGAGTGAGTGAGAGTGAGTGAGTGAGTGAGAGTGAGAGTGAGAGTGAGAGTGTGAGTGTGAGTGTGAGTGTGAGAGTGAGAGTGAGAGTGTGAGTGTGAGTGAGAGTGAGAGTGAGAGTGTGAGTGTGAGTGTGAGTGTGTGTGTGAGTGTGTGTGTGTGTGTGTGTGTGTGTGAGTGTGTGTGTGTGTGTGTGTGTGTGTGTGTGTGTGTGTGTGTGTGTGTGTGTGTGTGTGTGTGTGTGTGTGTACTCACCTAGTTGAGGTTGCGGGGGTCGAGTAAGAGCTCCTGGCCCCGTGTGTGTGTGTGTGTGTGTGTGTGTGTGTGTGTGTGTGTGTGTGTGTGTGTGTGTGTGTGTGTGTGTGTGTGTGTGTGTGTGTGTGTGTGTGTGTGTGTGTGTGTGTGTGTGTGTGTGTGTGTGTGTGTGTGTGTGTGTGTGTGTGTGTGGTGTGTGTGTGGTGTGTGTGTGGTGTGTGTGTGGTGTGTGTGTGGTGTGTGTGTGGTGTGTGTGTGGTGTGTGTGTGGTGTGTGTGTGGTGTGTGTGTGGTGTGTGTGTGTGTATGTGTGTGAGCATCATATCTGTTGCCCTGACTCCTGTATGGTTATTGTTACTTAGAGAAGTATCCCTCAAGAGTTACTTTGAGCATGACACATGCTACTATAGAAAACACATGCAAAACAAAAGTTGTTGCTTAATCAGGGGGCTGCTTCTCATCTAACCTAACTTTGTGGATGGAAAAGTGAGCCTCCACCAATTATGCTGAATGACCCAAATGGGTTTAGTGTTTCATATAAACATAATGCAGAGGGCCTTGAAAAAAAAAAATAGATTGAAATGACTCATATGGGCTTAGTACTTCACATAAACATAATGCAGAGGGGCTTTGAAAAAAAAATGAAAATAGAATGCACAGTATCCTGAAATGGCGCAAGTAACCCTTACTACTCTCCAGATTTTGGTGAATAGCCTAGGAATGATATACCAGTACATACCTTAACTCTAATCAACACTTGGACAGGGAATTTAAGCAAATCTGCAAGAGACCTGTATGTTTTGGCTTCAGTCAGTGATCCTCTTCAGCAGATGTGAAGATGATGATCTCTGATCGAGGCTGAACCATACTGAATTTTTCTTCTCCTTTTTTCAGTTTTTTTTTGTCTAAGAAGTTCCTCAATTTCCATTGACTGGTGTTTGTACCACTTTATTGCAAGCATCTTGTATCTAGTTATGTGAAAATATTAAGGTTCCTTCTGGTATCAGGAAATGAAGATGCACTGTGTAACCACCAAGGATGGATTCCACAAGAAGCTTGTGGATCCCAAAATTGTAATAACATGATTACAAACAAACGATGGTACGGGTGGGGCCCAAACTCATAGCAAGTGAGTTCTATGATTCACTTGCTGTGAGTTTCAGCCCCACCCATACTGTGGCTTGTAAACTTGTGGATGGCGAAGTCCAATATATGGAACTTATGTTTCAAAGTGGAAAGTGTGGACATGTTTCAGACCCTAGGTGACTCCTGTGCCGTGACAAAGTATTAGTTTAAATTTTTATGCTATTTTGGATCTGCTGTAGTACAAATAGGTCATCTAACAGAAATATATGTATACAAGGAAATATGCAAGTCAAGGATCAAGAACCAAGCTCATAGACAACACCAAAACACAACACATGAGTTGCTGATTTGTAAACTTAAGCACAGATAACAGTCAAAAGGACGAAATAAAGCAGAGGGGACTAGTGAATTTCCAGACACGGAAGCAGCACGAGTTGAGGGAGTACAGTCTCCCCAAGAGCATGCTTCCCATCTCTCATTTATGAAGAATAATTTTAATGTCTGTAGCCTGTCTCATTGATTATAGACATTCAGTGTAAGAGCAGTAACAAAAAAGTATGAAAAATATATATAAGAATTAACAAAAGAACTCAATATATCTTTTTCTGAACACATCTTTGATAATTTTGTTTACATTTTTAAAAATATAACCTCTACATTTTTTTGCATATAGTTATCAGTCATAAATTTTAGGTCTTTGCTTTATCTACTATTATACAAACATTTTATTTTACAATATAAGTATAATAAAAAGTAATGCTCAGTTTGAATCAGCAAAATTTTGTCTCAGGAATTACATCAAGATATAAATAACATTACTATGAACTCACAAGCAAAACCATCACAACATACTAGAAAGTCATAATTAATGGTTTTCAAAACAGCTTGTAAGTGATTGTCAATAAATACTGTAATGTAAAATAACTAGGGCAAAGTTATGGTAAACAAAGGAAAAAAATCATACATTAAACCATGAATAATTTACACAATCACTGCGAATTACTCAATACAACTTTGGTTAACCATACTAGTGTTGTCAGTATAAACTAAGCCATCCTCTAATAAAGACAACATTTAACGAATTAATTTTATTGCTTTAGCCCTTGGCTTCATTTGCTGGTTATCAATTTTATGCAGTGAATTGAAATTTGCAATTTGATGCAGTGAATGGAAACCTGCAACATGACAAGTGCTCAGTTGCTTAGCTTTATTCTAGTCCCCTGAGTAAAGGATGCAAACTCTCTTAAACAACTGCTGCTACGTTACCTAAATTAGCTTTGAAACTGAGCATAAACTCTCCTTTATAGTCTTTTGTATTACAAAACAAGTATCCACAATATTACCTGGTACTAACTTGGAAATGACCCATAACGTAATCTTAACACAGCATCGCCATCGCAAATGTATTTGCCTGTGGAGGAAAAGATGGTGCAATTAATTATATATTTATGCAACTTTAAATATTCTCAAACAACTGTCAAGTGAATAATAGAGCAGAAATGCCAATGCACGAGAGAGCAGCATTAAAGTGACATATTTATACAAAGTTGGTGAAACATATAACTGCTGAAAGGAACTTCAGTTTTGGTTGTAAATGGATGTCTTCACCTGTGGACAAGTTTCTTCACCTGAGGACAAGTTTCTTCACCTGTGGACAAGTTTCTTCACCTGTGGACAAGTTTCTTCACCTGTGGACAAGTTTCTTCACCTGTGGACAAGTTTCTTCACCTGAGGACAAGTTTCTTCACCTGTGGACAAGTTTCTTCACCTGTGGACAAGTTTCTTCACCTGTGGACAAGTTTCTTCACCTGTGGACAAGTTTCTTCACCTGTGGACAAGTTTCTTCACCTGTGGACAAGTTTCTTCACCTGTGGACAAGTTTCTTCACCTGTGGACAAGTTTCTTCACATGTGGACAAGTTTCTTCACATGTGGACAAGTTTCTTCACCTGTGGACAAGTTTCTTCACCTGTGGACAAGTTTCTTCACCTGAGGACAAGTTTCTTCACCTGTGGACAAGTTTCTTCACCTGTGGACAAGTTTCTTCACCTGTGGACAAGTTTCTTCACCTGTGGACAAGTTTCTTCACCTGTGGACAAGTTTCTTCACCTGTGGACAAGTTTCTTCACCTGTGGACAAGTTTCTTCACCCGTGGACAGGCTTCTTCACCCGTGGACAGGCTTCTTCACCCGTGGACAGGCTTCTTCACCCGTGGTCAGGCTTCTTCACCCGTGGACAGGCTTCTTCACCTGTGGACAGGCTTCTTCACCTGTGGACAGGCTTCTTCACATGTGGACAGGCTTCTTCACATGTGGACAGGCTTCTTCACCTGTGGACAGGCTTCTTCACATGTGGACAGGCTTCTTCACCTGTGGACAGGCTTTTTCAGATGTGGACAGGCTTTTTCAGATGTGGACAGGCTTCTTCACCTGTGGACAGGCTTCTACAATCAATGAAGACAGCCCACAGGTGAAACATGACAAAGTTCCTCTCTACAACTGCATCTTTTTCACCACTTTTTGGCTCTGTGCCATTTGTCTCCATCATATATAAAATTACCCTAGAGTCCGATATGATGAGAGATTACGAGACTGAAAAGTAAAGATATACTGTAGTTTGAGTTGAAGTTATAATCAACCTGGAGTTTACCTGGAAAGGGTTTCGGGGGACAAGCCCCCGCAGCCCGGTCTGAGATCAGGCCTCATGGTGGATCAGGGTCTGATCAACCAGGCTGTTACTGCTGGCTGCACACAATCTGACGTACGAACCACAGCCCGGTTGGTCAGGTACTGACTTAGGTGCCTGTCCAGTGCCTTCTTGAAGACAGTCACGGGTCTATTGGTAATCCCCCTTATGTATGCTGGGAGGCAACTGAACAATCTTGGGCCCCGGACACTTATTGTGTTGTCTCTCATTGTACTCGTTGCGCCCCTGCTTTTCATCGGGGAAATGCTGCATCTCCTGCTGAGTCTTTTGCTTTCGTAGGGAGTGAGTTTTGTGTGCAAGTTTGGTGCCAATCCCTCCAGGACCTTCCAAGTGTATATTATCATGTATCTCTCTCGCCTGCATTCGAGGGAATACAGATCAAGGACCTTCAACCGTTCCCAGTAGTTTAGGTGCCTTATTGTACTTATGTGTGCCGTGAAAGTTTTTTGTACACTCTCCAGGTCTGCAATGTCACCAGCCTTGAAGGGGGCCGTTAGTGTACAGCAGTATTCCAGCCTAGAGAGAACAAGCGATTTGAAGAGAATCATCATGGGCTTGGTGTCCATAGTTTTGAAGGTTTTCATTATCCATCCTATCATTTTCCTAGCGGATGAGGTAGATACATTGTTGTGGTCTTTGAAGGCGAGATCCTGTGACATTATCACTCCCAGGTACTTCACATTATGTACTTTTCTGATCTATTGTATGGTTAGAATTTGTGGTATACCCTGACACATTTTTAATTTCTTCAAGTTTCCCATATCTGAGTAGTTGAAATTTCTCTTCGTTGAACTTCATATTGTTTTGAGTGGCCCATTCGAAGAGTTGGTTGATGTCCACTTGGAGTCTCGCTGTGTCTTCGATGGAGGTCACTGCCATGGTAATCCAGGTGTCATCCGCAAAGGGAGACACGGAGCTATGGCTTACATCTCTATGTCAGAAATGAGGATGAGGAATAGAATGGGAGCGAGTACTGTGCCTTGTGGAACACAGCTTTTTACCGTGGCTGCCTGGGATTTTACTCTGTTTACTATTACTCTTTGTGTTCTATTTGTCAGGAAGTTGTAGATCCATCTACCAACTTTTCCCATTATTCCTTTATCACGCATTTTGTGTGCTATTACACCATGGTCACACTTGTCGAAAGCTTTTGCAAAGTCTGTGTATACTACATCTGTATTTTGTTTATCCTCTACAGCATCCAGGACCTTGTCATAGTTGTCCAGTAGCTGGAATAGGCAGTAGCGACCTGCTCTAAACCCGTGTTGCCCTGGGTTACGTAATTGATGGGTATCTAGGTGGTTGGCTATTTTGCTTCTTAGAACCCTTTCAAAGATTTTTATGATATGGGATGTTAGTGCTATCGGTCTGCAGTTCTTTGCAACTGCTTTACTGCCACCTTTGTGGAGTGGGGCTATGTCTGTTGTTTTTATTGTGTGTGGGATAACCCCTGTGTCCATGCTCCCTCTCCATAAAATGCTGAAGGCACGTGATAGGGACTTCTTGCAATTCTTGATGAACACGGAGTTCCACAAGTCTGGGCCTGGGGCAGAGTGCATAGGCATGTCATTAATTGCCTCTTCAAAGTCTTGTGGAGTTAGAATAATATCCGAGATTTTTGGGATGACCAAATTTTGGGTTTTGTTCATAAAGAATTCATTTGGATTGTCGACCCTTAGTCTGGGTAGTGGCTCGCTGAACACTGAGTCATATTGCGACTTTAGTATCTCACTCAAGGTGATACTTTAAAATTCTGCCTCTCGGCACTCTACCTTCACCAGGTTCATTTTCTGAAGAGAACAATTCATGCAGAATCCTCTCCAAACTTTTTATCCACTATCAAGCAATTAATGTTCAAACAAACACACAAAATATATTTGCTGAAGATTTCCATGTTTTGCTTCCATTATCACTCAAATGAAACCATCACCACTTGCTTCCAGTATGAAGCAATAGTGTAATGCAAGTAAAGGCTGGGAGAAGTGCACCTGGACAAGTTAAAATCATGATTTAAAAAAAAAAAAAAAAAAAAAAAAAAAAAAAAAAAAAAAAAAAGGAGCATTTTATTAAGAGATGTGGATGGTTGGAGAGGGTAAGGGAAAGTGCTGAGAGAGGGGAGGGGGGAGGGGGGGAGGGGGTGTTTGCACACACGTGTGTTCGTATATGGGGGAAGGGGAAGGTCTAACAAAACAATTAGTGCTAGGTTACAAGAACATCCTTGTACTTTTTCTTAGACAGACACACCCCTTATACTTTTCCCAAGACAGACACACCCCTTATACTTTTCCCAAGAGACACACACCCCTTATACTTTTTCCAAGACAGACACACCCCTTATACTTTTCCCAAGACACACACACCCCTTATACTTTTTCCAAGACAGACACACCCCTTATACTTTTTCCTAGACAGACACACCCCTTATACTTTTCCCAGGACAGACATACCCCTTATACTTTTTCCAAGACAGACACACCCCTTATACTTTTCCCAAGACACACACACCCCTTATACTTTTTTCAAGACACACCCCTTATACTTTTTCCTAGACAGACACACCCCTTATACTTTTCCCAAGACAGACATACCCCTTATACTTTCCCCAAGACACACACACCCCTTATACTTTTCCCAAGACAGACACACCCCCTATACTTTTCCCAAGACACACACACCCCTTATACTTTTCCCAAGACAGACAAACCCCTTATACTTTTCCTATGACACACACACCCCTTATACTTTTCCCAAGACACACACACCTTATACTTTTCCCAAGACACACACACCTTATACTTTTCCCAAGACACACACACCCCCTTATACTTTTTCCAAGACAGACACACCTCATATACTTTTCGCCAAGACAAAGGTGCTCCTCTGGTTTACACAAGATAGAGATCTCCATATTCTTATTAAGACATAGAAATGCCTAATTTTTTTTTCAACACAGAGAGATTATGTTCTTCCCATGATAAAGACACTCATATACTTTCCAAGATAGTGACCATGAATCTACCAGTAATAGTGATATAAACATGCTAACATTAATCTATCATAGCATTAGTTAGCAACAGTGCACATTTTGATTATTTTGATGCTCTATTACATACCAAAACCTGTCCTTTTGTTTCCCTCTTTTTTCTAATTTCTCTTCACTATTCTTTCTATTTTTTCCTGTTATGCCTCAGCTTTATTAGTCCCT
This sequence comes from Cherax quadricarinatus, assembly GCF_038502225.1. Lineage (NCBI taxonomy): Eukaryota > Metazoa > Arthropoda > Malacostraca > Decapoda > Parastacidae > Cherax > Cherax quadricarinatus. The sequence goes on along the minus strand of NC_091309.1, from coordinate 34,878,408 downwards.
TGACTGTCACAACCACAAATCCTGAGGTATCTCCTGGTGTTGAAAATTTTTTTTGAAGAAGAAAAAAATTTTTTCTTATGAAATAAGAGAATCTTTTCCCGACGGTAATGACACCAAAAGAACAAAATTTGTTGGAACACTTTCAGAATTACGCTCTCACGAAGTTAGCGACCTTGGCGATATTTATCAATCGACAATTTTGCCCACTTTGAGCCCTATTTTTGGCTAATTCCATTGTTCCAGTTGACCAAACTCATAGCTATTTCTTTAGAACTCCATTTGTTCTATCGACTAAGTACAAGAAACTGCCCATTTACTGATTTCAACTACCCAGTAACGATGTCAGAAATTTGCAATTTGGCCAATTTCACGCAAATTAAAAAATATGCCAATTTCAAAATAGGGTCCAGAATGAACAATGCACACATTCCTGGCTCTAAAATAACATTTTCTTTGTTCATCAGTCACATCTCCAGGCTCCTCTGATATCACTCTTGCGTTCTATTTTGAATTTTTATTCAAACAAAAAAACAGAAGATTTACTGTTACGTAGACTACTGCAATATTGTAATAATTGTATAAATAATGTCAACCCATTCATGACTGCATATTAGAATGGCTAGCTGGACATTGACATCATTTGTTTACTTTTGAACATCGGCAAAAACCAAACATTTCCCCTACTTTGAGCTCCATTTCCAGGTTCTTTTTATAGTAAAACCTATGTTTTCCATTCTATCAAATGAAACCAAGTAAACGAGAATACACCCATAAATACTATACGAAAATACACTGCAAAGTCGGCGTTTTAATACAAAAACATCGTTGGAGTTTTTTTTCTCATTATGTACTGCATGCTGCAGGATTTTTTTATATGGTGCACACTGACCACACAGACCCATTCTCTCACATGTGGGTCTACCAGCTTTCTCCTAGCTTTGGTAATCCCACACCTCATCCTAATTTCCAAATTACAAATTCTGTGCATTATATTTACATCAGACACTGCCCTCAGACAAGACATCTCCACTGCCTCCAGCCTTCTCCTTGTTGCAACATTCACAACCCAAGCTTCACACCAATATAAGAGCACTGGTATAACTAAACTCTCACACATTCCCCTCTTTGCATCCATGGACGAAGTTCTTTGTGTCCACAGACTCCTCAGTGCACCACTCACCTTTTTCCCCTTGTCAATTCTATGATTCACCTGACTCATGAAATCGTAATGACACGATTGCAAACAAACCATACCAAGGGCGGGATTTGAACCCGCAGTCAGAGAGTCTCAAAACTCCAGATGGTCTGGAGTTTTGAGACTCTCTGACTGTGGTTTCAAATCCCGCCCGTGGTATGGTTTGTCTATGATTCACCTCATCTTTCATAGACCCATCTTCTAACATGTCCACTCCTAAATATCTGAATACATTCACCTCCTCCATACTCTCTCCCTCCAACCTGATATCTAATCTTTCGTTACCTAATTTTTTTATTTTTTATCTTCATCACCTTACTCTTTCCCATATTCACTTTCAATTTTCTTCTTTTAAGTACCCTACCAAACTCATCCACCAACCTCTGCAAATTCTCTTCAGAATCTCCCAAAACCAGAGTGTCATCAGCAAAGAGCAACTGTGACAACTACCACTTTGTGTTAGATTCTTTATCTTTTAACTCCACACACCCAAGCATTCACTTCTCTTACTACTCCATCTATAAATAAATATACTAAACAACCATGGTGACATCACACATCCTTGTCTAAGGCCTACTTTTACTGGGAAATAATCTCCCTCTCTCCTGAGCCTCGCTATCCTTGTAAAAATTTCTCAGTGCTTTCAATAACCTACCTCCTATTCTATACATCTGCAACATCTGCCACACTGCACTCTTATCCACCCTGTCATATGCCTTTTCCAAATCCATAAATGTTACAAAAACCTTTTTACCCTTATCTAAATGCTGTTCACCTATGTGTTTCACTGTAAACACTTGGTCTACACACCCTCTACCCTTCCTAAAGCCTCCTTGTTCATCTACTAACCTACTCTCTGTCTTACTCTTAATTCTTTCAGATGTGATAGAAGAGAGGGTAAGGAAACTGATGGGACAGAAGACAGGGTGAGGAAACTGATGGGATAGAAGTGAGGGTGAGGAAACTGATGGGAAAGAAGAAAGGATAAGGAAACTGATGGGAAAGAAAAGAGGGTGAGGAAACTGATGGGACAAAAGCTGCAATGTTTATTAGAGTGACTTATTTAAGAGACAGTAGGAGGGGACTATTCTGGAGACTAAATTGTTGGGAAAGTGCACTGGGACAATAGCTTCTTTATAAAGACTACATAAAGTGGTCCACCGAGTTATGATATTAACCCTTTGACTGTCGAGGTCGTATATGTACGTCTTACAAGGTACCGTGTTTGACGTATATATACTCATAAATTCTAGTGGCTTCAAATCAAGCAAGAGAAAGCTGGTAGGCCCACATGTGAGAAAATGGGTCTGTGTGGTCAGTGTGCACCATATAAAAAAAATCCTGGACCATGCAGTGCATAATGAGAGAAAAAAAAACCGACCGTTTTTTTAATTAAAATGCTGACTTTGTGGTCTATTTTCGTATAGTATTTATGGTTGTATTCTCGTTTTCTTGGTCTCATTTGATAGAATGGAAAACATATTATAGAAATAGAGGTGATTTTGATTGATTTTACTATAAAAAGAACCTGGAAATGGAGCTCAAAGTAGGGGAAATGTTTGATTTTTGCCGATGTTCAAAAGTAAACAAATGATGTCATTGTCCAATAAATGTCCAACAACCCATTCTAATATGCAGTCACGAATGGGCTGATGTTATTTATACAATTATTACAGTGTTGCAGTAGTTTGCATAACAGTAAATCTTCTATTTTTTGTTTGAATAAAAATTCAAAATAGAAAGCACGAGTAATATCAGAGGGGCCTGGAGACATGATTGACGAACAAAGAAAATGTTATTTTAGAGCCAGGAATGTCTGCATTGCTCATTCTGGACCTTATTTTGAAATTGTCATAATTTTTAATTTTTGTGAAATTGGCCAAATTGCAAATTTCTGACCACGTTATTGGGTAGTTGAAATTGGTAAATGGGTAGTTTCTTGTACTCAATTGATATAAAAAATGGATTTCTAAAAAAATAGTTATGAGTTTGGTCGACTGGAACAATGGAATTTGCTGAAAATAGGGCTCAAAGTCGGTGAAATCGCTGATTTGTAAATATCGCCGAGGTCGCAAACTTCGCAAGAGCGTAATTCCATCAGTTTTCCATCAAATTTCGTATTTTTGGTGCCATTACAATCGGGAAAAGATTCTCTATAATTTCATAAGAAAAAATAATTTTTTTTATTTTTGAAATTTTGCGACACCAGAAGACACTTCAGGATTGGGAGTTGCGACAGTCAAGGGGTTAATCCATTCAGAAGACATATTGTACCTCAAAACTACGGCAACTCAAACCCTAAAATACAGTGGGCCCTCAACCAGCGATGGCATCGATTAACGATAAATCTGACTAGCGATACATTTAACCCTTTGACTGTTTCCAACGTATAAATACGTCTTACGAGCCAATGTTTCTGACGTATTTATACGCACAAATTCTAGCGGCTTCAAATCAAGCGCCAAAGGCCTGGTAGGCCTACACGAGAGAGAATGGGCCTCAGTGGTCGGTGTGCACCCTGTGAAAAAAATCTGGGACCCAGCGGTGCATTGTGGGAACGCCATGTTGTTAGTCCATTTTCACCATGCCTCTCGGTAAGAAGTTCCTCACTCCTCGGCGGATTGGAGGCCTTTTGTTCCCAAGTGATAGCTTTAACAGCGATCAAAATGTCAGTGACAGTGAATTCCAGGGTTTTGAAGCGAGTGTTACCAGAAAAAGTGCCCAGGATAACGTAATTAGTGATGAAAACCCAGATGACCCACAACCTTCCACCTCTGGTGCTGTGCCGGCTTGTTCACGTTCACGTTCGCCTGTACCAGGACGAAAGAGGAAACTATTTGGTCGTGTACAACACCCAGATGATAGCAGTGATAGTGATAGTGATTTCAAGGTCATTGAAAGCAGTTCTAGTGACAGTGAGAGTGAATATTCCCCAGTGAAGCGGCAGTATGTATGACGTAGCATGCGGTCTGGTAGTGTTTCATATGTTGTTCCAAGGGGAAGGAGAAACTCTGGGAGCACATCCCGTGGTCCTACACCACAACCTGATAGTGAAGATGACGATATTGCAACGATGGGTATGAATGGTGACAGTGAGGGAGGAGGCAGTGGTGGTGATAGTGAGGGTGGCACGGCCCATGTGGCACCATCAGCGGGCCACGCTACTACCCACGCTGCTGACTCAGCACAACCAGCCTCACCCTACCCCACACTCCCACAACCTGCACCACCACAACCTGCACAACCACAACCTGCACAACCACAACCACGGTACAATATCCAGACCCCACCAGCAGACCGCATCTGGGATTGGCAGGACGGTGACGAGTTTGTTCCCAGTCCCCATGACTTTGATGAAACACAAAGTGGAATAAAGCCATCTTGTCCACTTGGGAACAATGCCAGTGAACTGGACTGCTTTGAGTTATTCTTCGATGAACCCCTGATGGACATCATTGTCAGGGAAACAAACACATACTGTGATTACACCATGGCAAATACAATTCTCTCACCAAAATCACGGCTACACAAGTGGAAGGAGACAACTGTGGCAGAGATGTACCTGTTTTTTGCCACAATAATGCTTATGCCACATGTGTATAAGCACACTGTCACCACATACTGGGCAACAGAACGCCTGATTTCAACTCCAGGTTTTAGTGACATTATAGGTGTCAATCGTTTCCTGATACTGTTATGTATGTTACACTTTTCAGACAAAACCAGGCCTGACAGAAGCGACAGGTTATATAAGATCAGAAATGTGTTTATGTACCTGAAACAAAAGTGCTGCATGTATTTTTATCCCTTCAGGAAGCTTGTTATTGATGAGTCCTTGATTTTATTCAAAGGAAGACTCTCATTCAAGCAATATATACCAAGCAAGAGGAAATGCTTTGGTATAAAGCTATTTGTACTGTGTGATTGCAGAAGTGGTCTAGTTTTGGATATCATTGTGTACACTGGCAGTAATACTTTGAGAGATACCATGAAGTTATTGGGTATCTCTGGTGATGTGGTTCGAACAATGATGGAACCATATCTTGGTAAGGGGCATATGTTATTTACTGATAACTGGTACACAAGCCCCTTACTCAGTGATTTCTTGCGAGTGAACTTGACAGACGTGTGTGGCACAGTGCGTGGTAATCGTAAACATATGCCAAGGTTCAACGCTGGCACTCGCAGAGGTGAGGTGCAAGCCTTTGCTGCCAATGACGTCATGGCATTTCGGTGGCATGACAAACGTGATGTCACATTGTTGACATCAGTTCACAGAAACAAAATGGTACCCAGTGGCAGGGACAACAGAGAGACCAATGAACCCATTCTAAAGCCTGCAGCTGTCTTGGACTACAACCTCAATATGCGCTTAGTGGACAAATGTGACATGCAGATTGGGTTTGCAGACTGTGTACGCAAGAGTTATAAGTGGTATATAAAACTTTTTTTCCATCTTGTTGATATCTCTATGCTAAATGCTTATAACATACAAGTTGAAGACCAACAAAACACCAAAATATGGTGAATTTTGCCTGTCAGTAATCAGACAAATAATTGCAAAGTAGCAAGGAGCAACTCCTGCAATAGACCAGCACCCACAGACGTCATCTCGTATGAGGCCTGGTGATCACTACCCCATACAACTGCCTCCTACTACTGCCAAGAAAAATGCTCAGAAGAGGTGTTATGTATGTATGAATACCACAAAACGCCCACAAACACGCAGAGACACTCGTTTTATGTGTAAGGAGTGTGAAGTGCCCCTCTGCATATACCCATGTTTCAAAGAGTTCCACAAGCTGCAGCAGTTCTAGGAACGTGTTTAGTGACTGTACATATGTATATATATTATGGAACAATAGTAATAAACATTATTTTGTATTGTTTGTTTGTGTAAACAAAGTGTATACACAAACTAACAGTGATAAAGTTTGTTGTTATTGTGTTGTAAACAATGAGTGTATATTTGAAGAATGCACCTTACATTGGTCTCACAGGCCACATAAGTTACCTGGAACAGAAAAATATTGAAAAATGCAAGAAACCTTTGAATTAGAGTAAATAAAAGAATACCGGGTGGGCGGCAGTTGCCGCTGTTGCTGTACGCACGTCACTTTCTGCAAACTTTGCGGCTCTATATCTCGGTAAGTACTGATGGCAAAAAAATTTTTTTAGGCTTAAAACACTGCTAAAAATATTCCTAATATTTTCATAAGAAAAAATAATTTTTTTTTTCGAATATTTGGCGACATAGAATGACAGTTTCAGAGAGGGGCCTGAAACAGTCAAAGGGTTAAACGCAAAAACTTTGCCTTGACTAGCGCTTAAAAACCCGACCAGCGCTATTCGTTCCGTACGAGATGCGTCCACTCTGGCTGGCCTGAGGCGCCTCACTTGTCCCATGGGTGCCAGTGTTTACAAGCCAGCCAGCTACCGCGGTCGCTTCCAAACATACAACTGGAACATTTCATATTATTACAGCCTTTGTAGTGATTGCACCTGCAAAATAAGTCACCATGGGCCCCAAGAAAGCTTCTAGTGCCAACCCTACAGCAAAAAGGGTGAGAATTACTATGGAGATGAAGAAAGAGATCATTGATAAGTATGAAAGTGGAGTGCGTATCTCTGAGCTGGTCAGGTTGTATAATAAACCCCAATCAACCATCGCTACTATTGTGGGCAAGAAAACGGCAATCAAGGAAGCTGTTCTTGCCAAAGGTGCACCTATGTTTTCGAAACTGAGATCGCAAGTGGTAGAAGATGTTGAAAGACTCTTATTGGTGTGGATAAACGAGAAACAGATAGCAGGAGATAGCATCTCTCGAGCGATCATATGTGAAAAGGCTAGGAAGTTGCATGACGATTTAATTAAAAAATGCCAGCAACTAGTGATGTGAGTGAATTTAAGGCCAGCAAAGGTTGGTTTGAGAGATTTAAGAGGCGTAGTGCCATACATAGTGTGATAAGGCATGGTGAGGCTGCCAGTTCGGACCACAAAGCAGCTGAAAAATATGTGCAGGAATTCAAGGAGTACATAGACAGTGAAGGACTGAAACCTGAACAAGTGTTTAATTGTGACAAAACAGGCCTGTTTTGGAAGAAAATGCCAAGCAGGTCGTACATTACTCAGGAGGTCCTAGTGGCATTAAAAGAACAAGGGAAGTAACCCCAGAAAAAGACTTGCTACCTCAAGTGCTAATGGAAGGGGATTCCCCTTCTAAACACTAAGAAGATCAACAGTCTCCCCTCCTCCCATCCCATCAATCATCACCAGATCTTCAATAAAGGTAAGTGTCATGTAACTGTGCATGTCTTCTTCAGTTTGTGTGTATTAAAATTAATATTTCATGTGGTAAAATTTTTTTTTTCAATACTTTGGGGTGTCTTGCACGGATTAATTTGGTTTCCATTGTTTCTTATGGGGAAAATTAACTTAACTAACGATTATTTCGATTAACGATGAGCTCTCAGGAACGGATTAATATTGCTGGTTGAGGGTCCACTGTACAAGGTTTTATGGTACAGTAGGGGGCCCCACTTTACGGCATTTTGCCTAACAGCGTTCCGCTAATACAGAAATTTAAAATTATGACTAAAACTCTCTATACAGTTCTTCCCACCTGTCTTTCTAATATGGTCACCATGCCCCACCCGGTTTGTTTACATTCTTTGCGAGCACGATTCTCCATTATGTCTAGAAACTTTCCAAAATTTCAAGTGTTTTAAAGTTATTTCACATTTTATACACTGATAATTATACTTATGTGTACCTGAACCTAAATAAACTTACACACTGTGCTGAAATTATGAAATTAGTATGAAATTTGATGGAAAACTTACGGAATTATGCTCTCGCGAATTTAGCGGTCTCGACGATGTTTACGCATTGGCGATTTTGCCCAATTTGAGCCCTATTTTCGGCCAATTCCAGTGTACTAGTCGACAAAAATCATAACTATTTCGCTAAAACTCCACTTTTCTATCGAATGAGTACAAGAAACCACCCATTTACAAATTTCAACTATCCAATAAAGTGGTCAGAATTTAGCAACTTTGCCAATTTCACACAAATTTCAAAAGATGCCAATTTCCGAATAGGGTCCAGAATAAACAAGAAAGACATTCCTGGCACTAAAATAACAAGTTCTCTGTTCATTAGTCACATCCCCAGGCCCCTCTTATATTTCTTTGGCTTTCCACTTTGAATTTTTATTCTCACAAAAAAAATAAGATTTACTGTTATGCAGATTACTGCATTAGTGTAGAAATGGTATAAATAATATCAGCGCACTTGTGAAAGAATATTAGACTCACCAGTTGATGTGTATTGGACGCTTGGCATGATTTGTTTACTTTTGAACTTTGGTAAAAATCGAACATTTCTGCTACTTTGAGCTCAATTTCAAGGTACTTTTCATTGTAAAACCAGTCAAAATCATCTCAATTTCTGTAATATGTCTTCCATTCTATAAAATGAGACCAAGAAAACTAGAATACAACAATAAATACCATACGAAAATACAGTTCGAAGTCGCTGTTTTAATCCAAAAACACGGTCAAAGCTTTTTTTTCTCATTACGCACTGTGTGCTGCAGGATTTTTTTTATACTGCGCACACTGACCACATAGACCCATTCTTACATATGTAGGCCTACCAGCTTTTTCTCACTAGATTTGAGGGTGCTAGAATTTAGGCGTACTAGTACGTCAAAAACCCTGGGTAGTAAGACGTACTAGTACGTCCGAAACCCCCAAAGGGTTGTTGTTGTTGTTGTTGTTGTTGTTGTTGTTGTTGATGATGATGATGATGATGATGATGATGATGATGATGATGATGATGATGATGATGATGATGATGATGATGATGATGATGATGATGATGATGATGATGATGATGATGATGATGATGATGATGATGATGATGATGATGATGATGATGATGATGATGATGATGATGATGATGATGATGATGATGATGATGATGATGATGATGATGATGATGATGATGATGATGATGATGATGATGATGATGATGATGATGATGCTGATGATGATGATGATGATGATGATGATGATGATGATGATGATAAAACTACAGTGGACCCTTGAGTTTCGACACCATCGAGTTTCGTGAAATTCGACATTCGGCAAGCTTTTTTTGGCAAAATCTGGCCTCGAGTTTCGTGATTAGACTCGTGTTTCAGCGACTGTCCGGTACCCGTCCGCCAGTCACCGCGCACACCAAGCCAGTCTCCCACACCATTCACGCTCAGTGTGCCATTGTTTACCAACACGTGACCATCACCCCGCGGGTTCATACAATACATTTCATAATAATTCATTGTTTTTTGTGCTTGCAACTAAATGAGTCATCATGGACCCAAGGAAAGCTAGTGCAAGCCCTTTTGTAAATAAAGTGAGGAACACGATCCAGAGGGATTTTGAAGGGTTCGAGGCAGACCCTGTGAGTGACGGGGATGTGGAAGAGTTGGTGGAGGACCACAGGGAAGAGCTAACCACTGACGAACTGCAAGAGCTTCAACTGGAACAGCATCAGACCACAGCCGAGGAACTTGCTTCAGAGGAGGAGGAAAAGAGAGTGACGGAGGTTCCTTCTTCAGTTATTAACCCTTTGACTGTCGTAACCCCCAATCCTGAAGTGTCTCCTGGTGTCGCAAAATTAAAAAAAAAAAAAAAAAAAAAAAAAATTTCTTATGAAATGATAGAGAATCTTTTCCCGATTGCAATGACACCAAAAACACGAAATTTGATGGAAAACGGATGGAATTACGCTCTCGCGAAGTTAGTGACCTCGGCAATTTTGCCCACTTTGAGCCCTATTTTCGGCTAATTCCATTGTTCCAGTGGACCAAACTCATAGCTATTTCTTTAGAACTCCATTTTTTCTATCGATTGAGTACAAGAAACTGCCCATTTACTGATTTCAACTACCCAATAACATGGTCAGAAATTTGCAATTTGGCCAATTTAACGAAAAATAAAAAATATGACAATTTCAAAATAAGGTCCAGAATGAACAATGCAGACATTCCTGGCTCTAAAACAACATTTTCTTTGTTCATCAGTCATGTCTCCAGGCCCCTCTGATATTACTCTTGCTTTCTATTTTGAATTTTTATTCAAACAAAAAATAGAAGATTTACTGTTATGCAGACTACTGCAATATTGTAATACTTGTATAAATAATGTCAACCCATTCATGACTGCATATTAAAATGGCTAGCTGGACTTTATTGGACAATGACATCATTTGTTTACTTTTGAACATTGGCAAAAATCAAACATTTCCCCTACTTTGAACTCCATTTCTAGGTTCTTTTCATAGTAAAACCAATCAAAATCACATCTATTTCTATAATATGTTCTCCATTCTATCAAATGAAACAAAAAAAAAAACGAGAATACAACCATAAATACTATACGAAAATAGACCACATATTCAGCATCTTAATTAAAAAAATGGTCAGTTTTTTTTTTCTCATCATGCACTGCATGCTGCAGGATTTTTTTATATGGTGCACACTGACCACACAGACCCATTCTCTCACATGTGGGCCTACCAGCTTTCTCCTGCTTGATTTGAAGCCACTAGAATTTATGAGTATATGTATGTCAAAAATGGTGGCTCGTAAGACGTATATATATGACCAAAACAGTCAAAGGGTTAAGAAAAATTTTCCCCATGGAGATGAAAGGAATAAGAATAAGAATTATTAAGGAAAAATAAAAGAAAATGCAGATAAGTGTATATACATATATGTGTACACGCATGTGTAGTGTGAACCCTAGGTGTAAGTAAAAGTAACAAGATATATCTGTTATCTTGTGATACATGAGACCAAAAAAAGACACCAGCACTCCTACTATCATGTAAAACAGATATAGGGTTCTATCTTACGCTCATTTGGCAGGACAGTAGTATCTTCCTGGGTGAAATTAAGACATGTGCAACATCTGGGTATCTTTATTGTAAACATTTTGCCATCCAGTGGCTTTATCAATACAAATTCCAGGACATAATTTGAAGACTGAGGGACTGATTACCTCACCTTCTGTACATAGTTCTACTGTCTTCAAATTATGTCCTATAATTTGTATTGATAAAGCCACTGGATGGCAAAATGTTTACAATAAAGATACCCAGATGTTGCACATGTGTCTCAATTTTATCTTGTTGGTATTGTATACCATTCTTGTATACCTCCCTGGGTGGTTGCTCTTTACCAACCTACTACATATACAGTGGACCCCTGGTTTTCATAATTAACCCTTTGACTGTCGCAGGCCCCCTTCTGAAACTGTCATTCTATGTCGATAAATTTTTTGAATTTTTTTTTTCATATGAAATGATAGAGAATCTTTTCCTGATGGTAATGACACCAAAAGTATGAAATTTGGTCGAAAACTCATGGAATTACACTCCTGCGAAGTTAGCGGTCTCGGTGACATATACGCATCGGCGATTTTGCTCAATCTGAGCCGTTTTTGGCCAATTCCGTTGTTCCAGTTGACCAAAATCATAGCTATTTCTTTAGAATTACATTTTTTCTATCAGTTGAGTACAAGAAACAGCCCACTTACCGATTTGAACTACCCAATAAAGTGGTCAGAAATTGGCAATTTGGCCAATTTCATGCAAATTAAAAAAGATGCCAATTTCAAAATAGGGTCCAGAATAAACAATTTAGACATTCTTGGCATTAAAATAACATATCGTCTGTTCATTAGTCACGTCTCTAGGCCCCTCTTATATTACTATTGCTTTCTTTTTTGATTTTTTATTCATACAAAAAAATACAAAATTTACTGTTATGCAGAATACTGCATTATTGTAAAAATAGTATAAATAATATCAGTGCACTAGTGAAAGAATATTAGACTCCCCAGTTGAAGTGTACTGGACGTGTGGTGTGATTTGCTTACTCCTGAACTTTGGTAAAAATCGAACATTTCCGCTAATTTGAGCTCAATTTCAAGGTCGTTTTCATCATGAAAGTAATCAAAATCATCTCTATTTCTGTAATATGTTTTCCATTTTATCACCTGAGACCATGAAAACGAGAATACAATGATAAATACTATACGAAAATACACCTCAAAGTTGGCGTTTTAATCCAAAAAATCAGTCAGTTTTTTTTTTCTCATTACGCACTGCGTGCTGCAGGATTTTTTTTATGTGGTGCACACTGACCACACAGACCCATTCTCTCACATGTGGGCCTACCAGCTTTCTCCCGCTTGATTTGAAGCTGCCAGAATTTACGCGTATAAATACGCCAGAAACAGTGGTGCGTAAGACGTATATATACGTCCGAAACAGTCAAAGGGTTAATCCAGTCCCGAGAGAGTGACTAAACCCGAATCTGATGATTTCTGAATTAATTTTCCCCATAAGAAATAAAGTAAATCCAATTAATCCGTTCCAGACACCCAAAAGTATTAACAAAAATTATTTTTTTATAGATTAAATATAGATTTACATACACAAAAAGAAATATAAACACTTAAGCCGTATAATGCGATCCTTTATTGACAACATTTCGCCCACACAATGGGCTTCATCAAGTCACAAACAGATCTACCTGGGTGAAACATACGTGAGTATTTACAGGATGAGAATGCTGGGTCAGGCGGAGAAAGCTACATGTGACAATCATTATACTGCTTAAGTATTTATATTTCCATTGTGTCGATACTTTATACCATTTATTTCCACGTACAGAAAAAATGAGTAACTGAGTATAGAACAACAATATCACACTTACCTTTATTGAAGACTCTTGTTGGTATATGGAAGATGGGTGGAGAGGAGAGAGTTAGGGTGATGTCCCTCCACAAATGTTTGCACCTCACTTTGCACAAATGTCCTTAATCTTTGAAGAAGGCACTTTCTTCCCTCTCTCTTTCTCCTCCTATGAAGCAATTTCCTCAGCAGGAACACTGCAGCAGGCCTGTTGGCCCAGACTAGGCAGGTCCTTCACAAACCATCCCATTAACAGAATCGTATTTGTCCACCCCAGTTTTAATGCTTCCCAAGCAATAAGCTTTGATAATTCTATTCACTCATGCACAAGTCCCACTCAAATCAAATCATGTGTGTTGGGAAGTGCCGATCCATAAAGGAGGAGACCAAACAGACTTGAATAACTATAGGCCAATATCCAACTTACACCCTCTCTCTAAAATCTTCGAAAAATTAATTCACAAGCGAATCTATTCCTACCTCATCTCCCACAACATACTCAACCCCTGTCAATTTGGGTTCAGGCCTAATAAAAATACTAATGATGCTATTATACACATGCTAGAACACATATACACTGCAATAGAGAAAAAAGAAGTCCCACTGGGGATCTTCATAGACTTACGTAAAGCTTTTGATACAGTTGACCATGACTTGCTCCATATAAAATTGTCACACTATGGTATAAGAGGGCACTCCCTCAACTACCTAAAGTCTTACCTCAGTAACAGAAGCCAATATGCGTACACAAACAGGGCAAACTCTTCAGCACAGCCAATTACAGTTGGTGTCCCACAGGGAAGTGTCCTAGGCCCTCTTCTCTTTCTCATATACATAAATGACCCACCAAATGCATCGCAACTACACAAACCCACACTATTTGCAGATGACACTACATACGTCTTCTCTCACCCAAGCCCAGTCACGCTAGCCAATACTGTAAATACCGAATTACAGAAAATATCTACCTGGATGAGTACTAACAAACTTACTCAAAACATTGACAAAACCTACTTCATTCAGTTTGGTAACAGAGCTACAGACATCCCTCTTAACATAAAGATAAACGGATCACCTATCACAAAACTCACAGAGGGAAAATTCTTAGGAATCCACCTTGATAATAGACTCAAATTTCAAACACGTATACAACAAATTTCCAAAAAAAATTCCAAGACCGTAGGCATACTATCGAAGATACGGTACTATGTTCCACAGTCAGCCCTCCTGGCCCTATATCACTCACTTACCACATGGAATTTGTGCATGGGGCTCAACAACAATAAACCATCTCAGACCATTAATTACCCAACAAAAGGCTGCAGTCAGAATGATAACAAATTCCCACTACAGGCAGCACACTCCACCAATATTCAAAACTCTAAACCTCACCATTCAAAACATCCATACTTATTACCGCACCTACTACATTCATAGAACACTTAATTCTGATATAAACCCTCCCCTCAAACGTCTCCTTACCAACCTCAACAGAGCACACGACCATAACACAAGGCACAGATCACTCTTTGATGTTCCTCGAGTCCATCTCACGCTATGCAAAAACTCAATGCACATAAAAGGCCCTAAAATCTGGAATTCATTACCTGTGAATATAAAAGAAACACTGTCTGTTTATAAATTCAAGTCTCTTCTCAAAAATCACTTACTCACCCACAGTTAAATAAATATTGAATAATTGTATCTCATAAATTGTATCTCGTAAATGTTTCTCATTATTGTATCTCATAAATGTCTTACCTGTAACCCAATCAAACTTTATTTTTTAATTACATTACCTAACAGAATACTTCAATCTACTGAATGCTCAGCAATACAGTAAATGATCATATGACCTGTCTTTGTAATACTCATTTGTGCTAAATTGTTATGTGTTTACAATAATGTATTTACCACTGAATATATCATTGCTTAGTTAATCTTAAGTTAATTTTAAGCCTGCTCATAATGCTCTGCATACAAGGGGCTTTGGCATGTTGCACTGTAATAACTTTGTACTTCACTGTATCATGTTCAAATTAATAATAAATAAATAAATTAATAAAGTGCCCTGTCTGGTGTGTGGGGAAGTGCCCTGGCTGGTGTGTGTAGGGAAGTACCCTGGCTGGTGTGTGGGGAAGTACCCTGGCTGGTGTGTGTTGGGAAGTACCCTGGCTGGTGTACATTAGAAAGCAGGAACACTGTATCAGACCTGTTGGCCCATACTAGGCAGGTCCTTCACAAACCATCCCACTAACAGAATATTTGTCCAACCCAATTTTCAATGCTACGCAAGCAATAAGCTTTGATAATTCTATTCACAAGTGTGCAAGTCCCACTCAAATCGTGTGTGGAGGAAGTACCCTGTCTGGTGTGTGGGGAAGTACCGTGGCTGGTGTGTGTGTGTGGGGAAGTGCTCTGGCTGGTGTGTGTGAGGAAGTGCTCTGGCTGGTGTGTGTGTGGGGAAGTGCCCTGGCTGGTGTGTGTGGGAAAGTGCCCTGGCTGGTGTGTGGGGAAGTACCCTGGCTGGTGTGTTCTTTCTTGAATTCTATTTTGTTTATTGCCTTCTTTACCAAAGGTCTAGCACTAGGAGCTTTCTTTTAGTCCATGGTGGCTTATTTAGCAGTTGGAAGCACTAAAAAGGATGGAATAATACAAAATGTAGCATATAAACGTGTGGGATTGTCCTCACTGGCTGATAAACAATGGCACACTGGCTGTAAATGGTGTGCTGGCACGCAGACACGTTTGGGACCAATGACTATTACTGAGTTCAATGACAATCACCGAGCCAATATTCTGACGAAAAAACGTTACTTATTCCGAATATTATGAAATCCAATGACTACGTAATCCGGGGGTCCACTATAAAGAAATTTCAGTGACCCATTTAATAACTTGGCTGGTAGATCTTCTATGCTTGTTATATTTTAAGTAAAAGGACACAAGTGCAACTAATGTGACATTTTATCGTGGCAAAGTTTCGCTCTCCAGGAGCTTTATCAAGCCATCACAAACAATACATGGAGAGCGAAACGTTGCCACAATAAAATGTCACATTAGTTGCACTTGTGTCCTTTTACTTTACATATTATCGGTAATTCTACCAACATTATTACAAGCTTGTTATATTCATTAAAATTACTTATACTTTATATCTACATGCAGTGGGCCTCTGGTTTTCATCTGGTGCGGATATTGTACAATTCAGATTTCGAGCACTTTTTCGGCGAAATTTTCCCCCAGGTTTCATACATCTGCTCAGAAATCGTCCGTATCAAACGCGTCCACCTGCCCAGGATGCTGCTTCTCACGCATACCAGATTCAGCTTGCCTCCGTCTCTTGTTGAGTTTGAGTGCGGATATTGTACAATTCAGATTTCGAGCACTTTTTCGGCGAAATTTTCCCCCAGGCTTCATACATCTGCTCAGAAATCATCCGTATCAAACACTTCCACCTGCCCAGGATGCTGCTTCTCACGCATACCAGATTCAGCTTGCCTCCGTCTCTCGTTGAGTTTGCAATACTCTATATTTTTGGCGCTTGTTTATTGATTGCAACTGTAAAATAAACCACCATGAGGCCAAAGAAAGTTCAGAGTGCCAGCCTTTTGGTAAAGAAGGTGAGAAACATGATAGAATTCAAGAAAGAACTCGTAAAATGAGTTGCAAAATTTTGTAGAGAAATATCACTACTAACCTTTAGAAAGGTTGAAGGTGGTAGTGATTGTGGTAGAGGGTGGTAGTGATGGTGGTAGAGGGTGGTAGTGATGGTGGTAGAGGGTGGTAGTGGTTGTGATGGTGGTAGAAGGTGATAGTGATGGCAAACAGTCGAAGATGTTGAGTTATTGTTGTTGATGTGGATCAACGAAAAACAGTTAGTGGAAGATAGTGTCGTGAAGGCAATAATTTGCGAAAAGGCAAGGCAGCTGCATGTGGACCTTGTAAAAAATATGCCAATGAGAGTCTTCAATAAAGGTAAAACTGAGTTAAATGTTCATTTATCCATTAAAATTAGTGCTTTATATTTATTTCTCATTGTTTTCTATATGTAAAACCATAGTTATTCTCTATAAAATGTATTTTTTGTTAATATTTTTGGGTGTCTGGAACGGATTAATTGGATTTACATTATTTTTTATGGGAAATATTACTTCAGTTTTCGTCCATTTCGGGTTTCGACTGACCTTCTGGAATGGATTAAGGACGAAAACTGGGGTATTACTGTATATCTTTAATATCTTTATGTACATTTTTTCAACATGTCCCCCATCATACACTGAGGTAGGGTGACCCAAAAAATGAAAACTTTCACCATCATACACACTTAATCACTGTCTTTGCACAGGTGCCTACATACAACAGTTTAGATGTCAGTCTAAACAGCCACTATGCCAAATCCCTCCTTTAACGTGCAGGCACTGTACTTCCTCATTCAGGACTCAAGTCCGGCTAACCAGTTTCCTTGAATTCCTTCACAAAATATTACCCTGTTCACATTCTGAAAGCTCATCACGTCCCAAAAACCATTCGTCTCCAGCCACTCCTATCTAACACACTTACCTCTGAATACCTTTGATATACCTTTGAAGAGTTTCAAGAGTTTCACTACTCTTGGAGCCCAGCCATGGGCCAGGCTAGTCTGGTGCTTGCCTGGTCAACTGGGTTGTTGCTGCTAGAGGCCTGCTGCCCCCACATATCCATCACAGCCTGGGTGATCTGGCACCTGGTGAAGATACTTGTCCAGCTTCCTCTTGAAGGCTTCTACACTTGTTCCAGTCACGTTTCTGATATCTTCTGGTTAGATGTTGAATAGTCTACGACCCCGAAAGTTGATACAGTGTTCTCTTATTGACCCCACTGCACCCCTGCTCCTCACTGGGTTTATTTGTATCAACATCCAGGGTCCCAGACTATTCAACATCTTACCAGAAGATATCAGAAACACAGCTGGAACAAGTGTAGAAGCCTTCAACTCACACATGCCTGCTGCATGTCCAGACCTCTTGAACACAAAACCTCTTTTACCTCCTCCCTCCATCCTTTCCTAAGATGACCACTACCCCTCCTCCCCTCCACTACAGATTTATACGCCCTCCAAGTCATCCTATTTTGCTCCATCCTCCTTAAATGACCAAGCCACCTGAAGAACCCCTCTTCAGCCCTCTAAATAATACTTTTGGTAACTCCACACCTCCTAATTTTCACACTATAAATTCTCTGCATAATATTTACAACACACCCTGCACTTTTACGTGACATCTCCACTGCCTCCGGCCTCCTCCTTGTTGCAGCTTTCACAACCCATGTTTCACACTCATGTAAGAGTGTTGGTACCATCATACACACGTACATTCCCTTCGCTGCCTCCATGGATAATGTTTCTTATCTATACCTCAATGTACCACTCACCTCACTTCATTAGTTCTATGGCTACCTTGTCCTTCGTAAACCCATCTGCTGACAAATCTACTAGCCAATAGATGAACACATTCATTTTTCCATACTCTCTCCAGTGTGATATCTAATTTTTCTTTACCTAACTCGTTTGATACCCTCATCACCTGACTCTTGTTTATGTTCATTGTCAACTTCCTTCCTTTACATATATATGAATAATATTTATCATATTTTACTGGTCTCATGCTAAATTTATTTTAGCTTGACCAAAATGATTTGTATAACTAGAGGCTTTCCATGTGCATTATTAAATGTCATCCAGTTTTGTAAGGAGTATGTACCTTGTGGAAAGAAACTACTACTATTATATATTATTATTATAATTATTATTACTGCTATTATTACCCTGCCTCAATGAGAGATGGCCAATGTGTTCAAAAAAGTAATATTACAAAGATGTGCATTTTTTTTTTTCAACAAGTTGGCTGTCTCCCACCGAGGCAGGGTGACCCAAAAAGAAAGAAAATCCCTCAAAAAGAAAATACTTTCATCATCATTCAACACTTTCACCTCACTCACACATAATCACTGTTTTTGCAGAGGTGCTCAGAACACAACAGTTTAGAAGCATATATGTATAAAGATACACAACATATCCCTCCAAACTGCATTTATATTGTTCAATTTATTTTAGCTTGACCAAAATGATTTGTATAACTAGAAGCTTTCCATGTGCATTATTAACCCTTTAAGGGTTGGTGCTGTACTAGTACGGCTTATGCACCAGGGTTGGTGCAGTACTAGTACACATAAATTCTAGCTGCCTCGAATTAAGCGGGAAACAGCTGGTAGGCCTAGATGTGAGAGAATGGGTCTGCGTGGTCAGTGTACACAGTAGGAAAAAAATTGGGCACCCAGTGGTGCATTACGGGAATGCCATTTTAGTACACCTTGTTCACCATGCCTCGCGGTAAGAAACACCTCATTCCTCAGCAAATTGGGACACTTTTGTTCCCCAGTGACAGTTCTAATACAGATGGAAGTGTCAGTGAAGATGACTTTCAAAGTTCTCAGGAGGTTGTGACCAACACTAATGACCATAATACCAGTAATAGTGAGGAAAATCCATATGACCCTCAACCTTCACCCTCTGGTGCTGGGTTGCATTGTTTACATTCAGTTGTACCAGAACGAAAGAGGAAACTTGTATTTTCACATATCCAGGACTCGGATGTGAGCAGTGGTGGTGATGATAGTGATAGTGAATATGAACCCCAAGCTATTGAAAACAATTCCAGTAGTGAGAGTGAAGTGGAATATTCTCCAGTAAAGTGTCAGTATATACGATGGTATATGCACTCTGGTAGTGTGCCATGTGCTATTCCAAGGGTAAGGAGTACATCTCGGAGTACATCCTGTGGCCGTGCAACAGGGACAGATAGTGAAAATGAAGATGATAGTGTTGCAATTGGGATGAGAAATATGGATGCAGCAGCAGATGGTAGTGGTTATAGTGGTGCAAGCTGTGAGACACCAGCAGTGGACCATGCTGGTACCCACGCTGCTGAGTCAGCTCAGCTACAACAAAGGCCACCCTCACCTACCCATCCACCACACCAAACTCCACAACCACCTGTCAGTATCCAGCACCCACCAGCAGACCGCACCTGGGATTGGCAGGAAGCTGCAAATTTTGTTCCCAATCCCCATTACTTTGATGAAAGTCAAAGTGGCCTATGGTCATCTTGTATACTTGGGAACAATGCCACTGAACTGGAATGTTTTGAGTTATTCTTTGATGAACTCGATGGAAATTATTGTCAGGGAAAGCAACAGATACTTCAGCAACACCATGGCAAACACAATACTTTCACCAAAATCACGTCTACACCAGTGGAAAGAGACAACTGTGGCTGAGATGTATCTTTTGTTTGCCACAATAATGCTTATGCCACACGTGTATAAACACGGTGTCAAATCATACTGGTCGACAGACCGCCTGATTGCAAACCCAGGTTTCAGTGATATTATACCAGTGAATTGATTTGTGCTACTATTACACATGCTTCACTTCTCAGACAAAACCAGGCCTGACAGAAACGACAGGTTATATAAGATTAGGAATGAGTTTGTGTATCTGAAACAGAAATTCAATATGTATTTTCATCCCTTCAGGAAGCTTGTTATTGATGAGTCTTTGATTCTGTTCAGAGGAAGACTGTCATTCAAGCAGTATACAGCAAGCAAGAGGAAATGCTTTGGTATAAAGTTGTTTGTGCTTTGTGATTGCTACAGTGGTCTTGTATTGGATATAATTGTGTACACTGGAAGTAATACACTGCAAAATATCAGGAAGTTACTGGGTATCTCTGGTGATGTGGTCAGAACAATGATGGAACCATATCTTGGTAAGGGGCATATATTATATACTGATAACTGGTACACAAGATACACAAGGGTGTGATAAGAGAAAAAGGTAGCTTATGAGAGGTTCATACAAAGCAGAAGTGTTATAAGAAGGGCAACGTATATGGAGAGTAAAAGATAGGTGAAGAGAGTGGTTAGAGAGTGCAAAAGGAGAGCAGATGATAGTGTGTGTGGGAGAGACACTGTCAAGAAATTTTGATGAAAAGAAGAAAATTTTTGGAGTTAAACAAATTAAGAAAGCCTAGGGAATGAATGGATTTGTCAGTTAAAAAGAGAGTTGAGGAGTTAGTAGATGGGGAGATGGAGGTATTGGGTAGATGGCGGGAATATTTTGAGGAACTTTTATATGTCGACGAAAAAAGGGAGGCGGTAATTTCATGCACTTTAATTAAAAAAAAAAAGGGTCGGAGTTTTTTTTTT
Source organism: Cherax quadricarinatus (assembly GCF_038502225.1). NCBI lineage: Eukaryota > Metazoa > Arthropoda > Malacostraca > Decapoda > Parastacidae > Cherax > Cherax quadricarinatus. Next base: position 34,857,199 of record NC_091309.1, on the reverse strand, counting down.
CTCATTATGCACTGCATGCTCCAGGATTTTTTTTATATGGTGCACACTGACCACACAGACCCATTCTCTCACATGTGGGCCTACCAGCTTTCTCCTGCTTGATTTGAAGCCGCTAGAATTTATGAGTATATATACGTCAAACACGGTACCTCATAAGACTTATATATACGACCTCGACAGTCAAAGGGTTAATAAATGTATGAAAGAGGGGAAGGTATATAAAGGGAAGGGGGACGAAAGAGATTGTAAAAATTATAAGGGAATAAGTTTACTGAGTATACCAGGAAAAGTGTACGATAGGGTTATTATTGAAAGAATTAGAGGTAAGACAGAATGTAGGATTGCGGATGAGCAAGGAGGTTTATAGAGTGGGTAATGGAAGTGTAGATCAAGTGTTTACATTGAAGCATATATGTAAACAGTATTTAGATAAAGGTAGGGAAGTTTTCATTGCATTTACGGTTTTAGAAAAGGCATATGATAGAGTGGATAGGGGAGCAATGTGGCAGATGTTGCAAGTATATGGAATAGGTAGTAAGTTACTAAATGATGTAAAGAGTTTTTATGAGGACAGTAAGGCTCAGGTTAGGGTGTGTAGAAGAGAGGGAGAATACTTCCCAGTAAAAGTAGGTCTTAGACAGGGATGTGTAATGTCACCATGGTTGTTTAATATATTTATAGATTGGGTTGTAAAAGAAGTAAATGCTAGGGTGTTGGGGAGAGGGGTGGGATTAAATTATGGGGAATCAAATACAAAATGGGAATTGACACAGTTACTTTTTGCTGATGATACTGTGCTTATGGGAGATTCTCAAGAAAAATTGCAAAGGTTAGTGGACAAGTTTGGGGAGTGTGTAAAGGTAGAAATTTGAAAGTGAACATAGAAAAGAGTGAGGTGATGATGGTATCAAATGATTTAGATAGAGAAAAACTGGATATCAAACTGGAGAGGAGTATGGAAGAAGTTAATGTTTTCAGATATTTGGGAGTTGATGTGTCAGTGGATGGATTTATGAGGGATGAGGTTAACCATAGAACTGATGAAGGAAAAAAGGTGAGTGGTGTGTTGAGGTATATGTGGAGACAAAAAACGTTATCTATGGAGGCAAAGAAGGGAATGTATGAAAGTATAGTAGTACCAACACTCTTATGTGGGTGTGAAGCTTGGGTTGTAAATGCTGCAGCGAGGAGGTGGTTGGAGGAAGTGGAGATGTCCTGTCTAAGGGCAATGTGTGGTGTAAATATTATGCAGAAAATTCGGAGTGTGGAAATTAGGAGAAAGTGTGGAGTTAATAAAAGTATTAGTAAGAGGGCTGAAGAGGGGATGTTGAGGTAGTCTGGTCATTTAGAGAGAATGGATCAAAGTAGAATGACATGGAGAGCGTATAAATCTGTAGGGGAAGGAAGGCGGGGTAGGGGTCGTCCTCGAAAAGGTTGGAGGGAACGGGTAAAGGAGATTTTGTGGGCGAGGGGTTTGGACTTCCAGCAAGTGCGCGTGAGTGTGTTAGATAGGAGTGAATGGAGACGAATGGTATTTGGGACCTGACGAGCTGTTGGAGTGTGAGCAGGGTAATATTTAGTGAAGGGATTCAGGGAAACTGGTTATTTTATATAGCCGGACTTGAGTCCTGGAAATGGGAAGTACAATGCCTGCAGTTTAAAGGAGGGGTTTGAGATATTGGCAGTTTGAAGGGTATGTTGTGTATCTTTATACATATACACTTCTAAACTGATGTATTCTGAGCACCTCTGCAAAAACAGTGATTATGTGTGAGTGAGGTGAAAGTGTTGAATGATGATGAAAGTATTTTCTTTTTGGGGATTTTCTTTCTTTTTGGGTCTTGGTGAGAGACGGCCAACTTGTTAACCCTTTGACTGTCGCGGCCGTATATATACATCTTACGAGGTACTGTGTTTGACGTATATATACTCATAAATTCTAGCAGCTTCAGATCAAGAAGGAGAAAGCTGGTAGGCCCACATGTGAGAGAATGGGTCTGTGTGGTCAGTGTGCACTATATAAAAAAAATCCTGGAGCACGCAGTGCATAATGAGAAAAAAAAAAAAAACTCCGACCTTTTTTTTTATTAAAATGCCGACTTTGTGGTCTATTTTTGTATAGTATTTATGGTTGTATTCTCGTTTTCTTGGTCTCATTTGATAGAATGGAAAACATATTATAGAAATAGAGGTGATTTTGATTGATTTTACTATAAAAAGAACCTGGAAATGGACCTGAGAGTAGGGGAAATGTTTGATTTTTGCTGATGTTCAAAAGTAAACAAATGATGTAATTGTCCAATAAATGTCCAATTAGCCATTCTAATATGCAGTCATGAATGGGTTGATGTTATTTATACAATTATTACAGTATTGAAGTAGTCTGCATAACAGTAAATCTTCTATTTTTTGTTTGAATAAAAACTCAAAATAGAAAGCAAAAGTAATATCAGAGAGGCTTGGAGACATGACTGATGAACAAAGAAAATGTTATTTTAGAGCCAGGAATGTCTGCATTGTTCATTCTGGACCTTATTTTGAAATTGTCATATTTTTTAATTTTCGTGAAATTGACCAAATTGCAAATTTCTGACCACGTTATTGGGTAGTTGAAATTGGTAAATGGGCAGTTTCTTGTACTCAATCGATAGAAAAAACGGAGTTCTAAAGAAATAGCCATGAGTTTGGTCGACTGGAACAATGGAATTAGCCAAAAATAGGGCTCAAAGTGGGCGAAATCGCCGATTTGTAAATATAGCTGAGGTCGCTAACTTCGCAAGATCGTAATTCCGTCAGCTTTCCACCAAACTTCGTTTTTTTTTGGTGTCATTACAATCGGGAAAAGATTCTCTATCATTTCATAAGATTTTTTTTTTTTTTTTAAATTTTGCGACACCAGACACCTCAGGATTTGGGGTTGCGACAGTCAAGGGGTTAAAACAAAAAAAAAAATTATTATTGTCACCCTGCTTCAGTGGGAGATGGCAGTGTGTTAAAGAAAGTAATATTACAATGATGTGCATTTACATTGTTCAATTTCTGAATAATTAATATGAATGACACTGTTTATGTGTGTTTCTTATGGCTATAATGAATTAGCAACATGATGCTTGGCTGGATCTGTGGGACAGTCAAGTATGAGGAGCTAGCTCTATAAAGTTTAAGTAAGCTTGTAATTTTTCTTGTGTAAGAATAATGTTGCAAGAGGCTCTGCATCACTCTTAAAAACCAATCCATCCTCCAACTTAAGCAGTATTCCTGGGGAGATCTACACCCTAAAGCAGTAAGTAGTTCTTAACCTGTTTTGGGTCGTGCCCTCTATTGCAGTTGGTCCTCATCTCCACAACCCTCTCCTTCCTTTACATAAATTATAAAAATAAAATTTACAACAATACTCTTTATTTACATAGGAAAATTGAGGAACTAGTTTTTATTCTTTATTTTTAACTATTTAAAAGAGTTTAAGGAGGAAATTGCAAATACACAACATATAAAGTGAGAACACATTTAGCGAGACATTTGACACTGCTTCTGAGGTACCATGTTAAGGCCACTCCTTATTTTACTCTGGGTTTGTGGGGACTCCTGGAAATCACTCTCACCCCCCCCCCTCCCTAGGGAGGAAAGCTCCTCTGGTTAAGAAGTGCAGCTGTGAGGTATTACATGCCTAGCACTACCAAATGTAAGTTGGATATTTTTATTTTGTTATTGTTTGTTAATTATAATTAAATATTGGTTAATGTAAGTCAATCTAATCTAACCTAATCAAGAAAAAATCTTAAATTTCTAAAATAGGCTAGATTAAAAAAAAATAAACAAATGGTAACTCAAAGTAAACTTTAATGCTTTAATTGGAGGACAGTTTGCCTATAAGCAATTCACAGCACATTTGAAACAGCATATTATTTATACAATGATCAGTATATTAACCTTTATAAAAAATTTCAATGCTAATTTAAAAGGATTAGGCAAACACATACAAGTGAGAAAATGGAAGAGCAGCAACAAGAAGAGATAGACAAGCAAAAGTAGAGAGAAAATAACAGTGAGGAAGGAAGTACAGTACTTATTTAGCTCCCCGATGCTTAAGCTGCCTCAAAACTATCAGAGAATCAAATAAATGTATTTTACAGCCCTCAAAAATTTAAGTTTCTATAGTTTTCTTTATTAAGAGGCAAAAATTGTGACTGAATGGAAGTAAAAACAACTTAGAAAAGTTAGAAGCTTACTTCTTTTCAAATCCCAAAGTCTAGTTACTTGGTTTTCTGAGCTGTCCACAGACTGACTGAAATGAGGATGGGTTAGAGTTTCCTAGCTGGCAATTATGTGATGCTCAGCATAAACACATGTTTTACATATATGCAAGACCTGTGAATTATAATACATTACATTTACTGGCTATATATAAAACCATGGCCACTCTATATAAAGTAAAAAAGTTTTGAATATAAAGACAATTTTTTTTTTATTTTTTAATATACTGCAGATAAGACACATGTTAAGAAACATACCTGAAACAAATCTCTTCTTAATGAGTGAAACTCTGTACCCTGAGCCAACAAGACAAAACTCCAAGCCTGAGATTGTTGTCCCTTCACAGTTGAACTGAGCTGAAACAGTGGCTGGAGTAGATGGACCTGCTGCTACTTCAAATTTGGCCCGTAATGATCCTATACCAGCATCAGAGGAGTGCTGTGAAAGCTCAGTTAGTTTCCATACTGCTCGTTGCTGATCTTTTAACCTGATGACAATAAAAACACATATAGGTTAAGAACAAAAACCTCTGAAGTCTAGACTTCCTTGCTGATTGCCTGCCAGCCTGCTAGGAAAGGTAATGAGTAATGTCACCTGCCAAGACATCTCATACCAAATACATCTCACCACCTGCCCATAAGAAACTTTTGTAGTGTTTCTTTTCACACACAAAAGTAAAAATGTAGCATTTGTACACAATGTAGACTGTAGAGTATATTGCATTTTTTCTGTCTTATGTCTATTTCACTCAGGACAGGGCACATATGAATGACCCAAAAATATTCATGTTGTCAAGGAAATTATGTAAAAAACTCTCCAATCTCTAAATATGCAAATTTGCAGGTCATGAATTTGGAGGGATTACTCTACTGCTTCATCATTATACAGAAAATCCACTGTTTAACAGGTTTAGGAAATACAAAACAAAATCCTCTTGGCTAACTAATTTGGAATCAACAGAAAGTGCATTGGCAAACGTAACGAGTTTTTGTTACAATCACTGCAAAATATCATTTCTATATGCAAAACATCCACAGGGGGACTTGAATAATAGCTCTAGGTCTTTCGTGTTGCAATCAACACATCATCAGGAGCCTGCTAACACTGAGGGTAGGTGGTATCACAATAGCCATTACTAGTCACCCAGTATCCCTGTAAGTCACTTAAGTCGAAGGTTAGCTGTATTTAGGTACAGCAGAGCCCCACTTTACTGCATTTTGCTAATACGGACATTTCAAATTATAATCAAAACTTGCTATACAGCTCCCCCCACCTGACTTTCTACTACAGTCACCATGCCCCCCCCATGAGCTCCACAAGCACCACGTCTCTCCATTATGTCTGGAAACTCCAAAATTTCAAGTGTTTTTAAAAGTTATTTCATATTTTATATTTTTTTTTTTTTTTTTTTTATTATCACACCGGCCGATTCCCACCAAGGCAGGGTGGCCCGAAAAAGAAAAACTTTCACCATCATTCACTCCATCACTGTCTTGCCAGAAGGGTGCTTTACACTACAGTTTTTAAACTGCAACATTAACACCCCTCCTTCAGAGTGCAGGCACTGTACTTCCCATCTCCAGGACTCAAGTCCGGCCTGCCGGTTTCCCTGAATCCCTTCATAAATGTTACTTTGCCCCAAAAACCCTTCCTCACCCCTCTGGACAACAGTTTTGGGTAACCCCGACCTCCCCCAACTTCCAAACTCAATTCTCTGTTATATTCCCCCAAACATTGCCCTCAGACATGCATCTCCCTGCCTCCAGCCTTCTCCTCGCTGAAACATTCATCACCCTTACACCATAAAAGGGCGTTGGTAAAACTATCTCTCATACATTCCCTCTTTGCCTCCAGGACAAAGTTCTGTCTCCACAGCCTCTGTGCCACCACTTTTTTTCTATCAATTCTATATTCACCTCATCTTTCATAGACATCCTATACGTCCACTCCAAATATCTGAATAATTCCTGCTCCATACTCCTTCCCAATCGAAAATCTTAAATTTAAAATACCTAATTTATTTTTAAACCCTAAATAACTTAACTCTTTCCTGTATTCACCTTTAATTTTCTTCTTTTAACCCCCTTTACCAAATTTCAATGCTAATAAATTGGCAACTTCTCTGTGCAGAAATCCAAGAGAAACAGAGGGTAGAAAAGCAAAGAGCAGCTGTGAGGAACGACCACTTTGTGTGTGATTCTTGTCCTAAAACTTCAGAGAAATCAAATAAATGTATTTCTACAGCCCCATCTATAAATATATTAAAGCAAAAGTGACAATGAAGACATCCTTGTTAAGGCCTTTTAAACCTTTTACTTTTTTCTTTCCACATACTCTAACTTGAGCCTCACTATCCTCAGTAAAACTCTTTTTACTTTCAAACCCTTTAATTATAATCCCTTTACATTTATCTGCATATTAACCATATCCACCCTGTATATGTTTTCAAATATAAAGACAAATTCTTCTTTATGCCTTATCTAAATACTGTTAAACTTATATGTTTCATGGTAAACACCCTGGTCCAACACACTCCCCTAACCTTTCCTAAAGCCTCCTTGTTTAAAATCTGATATCCTATCCTCAAGTTTTAAAACTCTTAATTTCTTTCCTATTTTAACCCTATACCATACACATTATATTTATATATACTCTCATAATTATAATTATGTATACCTGTACCTAAATAAACTTACTGTGCTGGCGTGCAGGTACACATTAAAATCACTAAGAATGTCTTGTGTCTCGAGACGCCATATTAGTAAAGATAATAATAATAATAATCACTGAATCTCATTAAATGTCATATACATATTACATTAATATACACATTTTCATTAATCTATGATATTTTTTCAAAATTATACAGTGGACCCTTCGTTAGCGGCCATAATCCGTTCCAGAAGGTCGGCCAAAAACCGAAATAATATTTCCCATAAGAATTAATGTAAATACAATTAGTCCGTTCCAGACAAAAATATTCACAAAAAAAAAAAAAAAAAATTATACAAATATTACATACCTGGCTTCTGGAAGATAGGGAGGAGGAAAGAGGGAGGAGTTAGTGTTTGGAAGGGGAATCCCCCTTCATAAAGACTTTAGGTAGCAAAGCGTTCTCTGGGGTTACTTCTCTTCTTTGTCTTTTAATGCCACTAGGACCAGCTTGAGAGTCACTGGACCCGTCTCACAAAATAACTGTCCAGAGTGCTCTGTTTCTGGCATCTCTTTAAGATTTCCCTAAAGTGGGAAAGGGTTTTGTCACTAAACATGTTGCAGATATGGCTTGTTTCAGTTTTGTCAGGGTGGTACTTCTCGACAAAACTTTGCACAAATGTTCTTAATCAATGAAGAAGGCACCTCCTTCACTCCCTCTTCCTCCTCTTCTGAAGCAAGTTCCTCAGCTGCAGTCTGTTGCTGTTCAAGTTGAAGCTCTTGCAGCTCTTCAGTGGTTAGCTCTTCCACGTGGTCCTCCACCAACTCTTCCACATCCTCGCCACTCACTTCCAACCCCAGGGACATCCCCAGTGCCACAATAGAGTCCACAGGGTTGGAAGAGTCAGAGTCAGCCTCAAACCCTTCAAAATCCCTCTCTTGGACACAATCTGGCCACAGTTTTCTCCAAGCAGAGTTCAAAGTCCTGGAAGTCACTCCCTCCCAAGCCTTACCTATAAGGATGATAGTGAGGATGATAAGGAGGATAGTGAGGTGATTCCTCCAGAACCCTCTTAGGGTCAACTGAGTGTATGGGGTCACTTCATAGCACTTTTGAAACACTGCTTTTGTGTAGAGTTTTTTGAAGTTAGAAATGACCTGCTGGTCCGTGGGCTGGAGTAGAGGAGTGGTGTTAGGAGGCAAGAACTTCACTTTTATGAAACTGATGTCCCTAAACACTTGGTCTTCCAAGTCTGGAGGATATGCAGGAGCATTGTCCAGTAACAGGAGGCACTTGAGTGGCAATTTCTTTTCCAGGAGGCATTTTTCACACTTGGGCCAAACACATCATTAACCCACTCTTGGAAAATTTGCCTTGTGACCCATGCCTTATGATTAGCTTTCCACATCACACACAATCTATTCTTCATGACATGTTTTTCTTGAACACTCTGGGGTTTTCTAAGTGATACACGAGTAAAGGCTTCACTTTGAAATCCCCTCTAGCAATACCATACAACAAAAGACTAAGCCTGTCTTTCATATGCTTGTGTCCTGGCAGTGCCTTTTCCTCCTGGGTAATGTAGGTCCTGTTTGGCATTTTCTTTCAAAACAGGCCTGTTTCATCACAAGTGAACACTTGTTGGGGTTTGAATCCTTCAGCCTCTATATACCCCTGGAATTCCTGTACAAATTTTTCAGCTGCACATTTGTCAGAACTTGCACCCTCACCATGCCTTACAACACTGTATGCCACTACGCTATTAAAATCTATCAAACCATCCTTTGCTGGCCCTAAATTCACAAACTGCAGTACTTGTTCCAGGCATTTTCTTTGCAAGATCCTCATGCAACTGCCTTGCCTTCTCACAAACAATCGACTCCACAACACTGTCTCCCACTAATTCTTTTTCCTTAATCCACAATAATAATAACTTTTCCATCTCTTCCATTATTGGTGGCCTTTGTTTAGTTAGAAAAGTTACTCCTTTTGCAACATTAGCATCCCTGATTTGTTCTTTTTTTGCCAGGATGGATGTAATTGGTGATTTATTCTTGCTGTACATCCTGGCAAGTTCCACCACCCTCATACCACTCTCAAACTTTTCTATCACTTCATGCTTAAATTCCATGGCGTTTCTCATTTTCTTTACCACAGGAACTTTCTTTGGAGCCATGGTTACTTATTTCACAGTTGCACTGCAAAAATAACACAAACTACAATGGGAAATTAGCAAAATGTTTGGATGTATGAGTAAAAGCTTGCTCAGCCACCGAGACACACAGCCAAACTGATGCGCAAGCGGCCCCAGTTGGAGGACGGACGTGTCCCAAACGGCCGATCACTGAATTAATGATAACTGGGCGCTGAAAAAACGGCTGATCACCAAGTTGGCCGATAACAGAACCGGCCATTAACCAGGGGTACACTGTATTATAAACATGATAAGTAACATATAAAGATGATAAATGCACCCCACAGTAGAATAAATAAACAAATATGAGATGTGGTAGCCAGACGACTTGTATGAGTGACGCCATATTTGTAATGATATCAATAATAATCACCGAGTCTCATTAAAGTCATATACAGTGGACCCCCGCCTTACAAACGCATCACGTTACGTTAAATCCACCATACGAAGCATTTGAACGCAAAAATTTTTGCCTCGCCTTACGTGATTCGTTTGGGACGCGTCCCACGTGTGGCCTCAGCTGCCCCGTGAGTGCCAGTGTTTACAAGCCAGCCAGTGCAGTCACATCTAAGCATACATTCGGTACACTTCATATTATCACAGTGTTTTTAGTGCTTGTAACTGCAAAATAAGTCACCATGGGCCCCAAGAATGCTTCTAGTGCCAACCCTGTTGTAAAAAGGGTGAAAATTACTATGGAAATGAAGAAAGAGATAATTGCTAAGTACGAAAGTGGAGTGCATGTCTCGGAGCTGGCCAGGTTGTATACCAAACCTCAATCAACCATCACTACTATCTTGGACAACAAAATGGCAATCAAGGATGTTGTTCTTGCAAAAGGTGCAAGTTTGTTTTCGAAACAAAGATCGCAAGTGATAGAAGATGTTGAGAGACTGTATTGGAGTGGATAAACGAAAAACAGATAGCAGGAGACAGCATCTCTCAAGCGATCATATGTGAAAAGGCTAGGAAGTTGCATGACAATTTAATTAGAAAAATGCCTGCAACTAGTGGCGATGTGAGTGAATTTAAGGCCAGCAAAGGTTGGTTTGAGAGATTTAAGAATCACAGTGACATACATAGTGTGATAAGGCATGGCGAGGCTGCCAGTTCGGATCAAAAAGCAGCTGAAAAATATGTGAAGGAATTCAAGTACATAGACAGTGAAGAATTGAAACCTGAACAAGTGTTTAATTGCAACGAATCAGGCCTTTTTTGGAAGAAAATGCCAAGCAGGACCTACATTACTCAGGAGGAAAAGGCACTCCCAGGACATAAGCCTATGAAAGACAGGCTTACTCTTTTGATGTGTGCTAATGCTAGTGGTGATTGCAAAGTGAAGCCTTTATTGGTGTATCACTCAGA